>NC_057800.1:539559329-539590692 GCF_018294505.1 Triticum aestivum
CGCTCCGTGCGTCGCCATCGGTTGGTCACCTCATCACCACTTGGCCGCCCCGCGCGTCGCCGCTCGGTTGGTCACCTCATAACCACTCGGCCGCCCCGCGCGTCGCCATCGGTTGGTCACCTCATCACCACTCGGGCGCCCCACGCGTCGCCATCGGTTGGTCACCTCATCTACACACGGCCGACCCACGCGTCGCCACTCGGTTGGTCACCTGATGACCACTCGGCCGCCCCGCGCGTCGCCATAGGTTTGTAACACCCCGGTGTAATGATGCTACAGTAACCCTTGGGGTTAAGTTAATCTTTTGCTAAACATGTGTCTGATCATTATTATCTCATGTTTCTTTCAACTGACCCTTTGAATGCAATTTCAAATGCTAAGTGAAATTCAAAATTTCTCAAACATGAAAACAAAAATGTTCATCATGTGCCAAATTATCCACAACTAATATTGGTGGTGAACCAACATTTTTGCAAAGGTTTTAAGTGGCCTAAACTACTTAAAACAGTGACCTGAGCAATAAATTAAATGCCCTTTTTAATTTATAAATTTGGCAACTATTCCAAAAGCCTCCCAATCTTTTTGTGGCAGTGCCCACTATTTCTTTGAATTTGTTTAGGCCAGTGACTTATTTTTATAAAGTCATTTGTGGCTAAATGAAGAGGGCAAAAGGCTGCTGGAAGAGAAAAGAATTTTATATAAAAAAGGGGAAGAGAAAAGGCCAGGCTGCACTGTGCACTTGGCCCAGCCGCGCAACAGTGCAGCCCAGCCTACCTAACCCTGTCGTCTCCTACCTCCTACTTTTTGACCGACCAGGCGCCTCGGCGCCACCTGACTACCTCGCCGGCCTCGCCGGGAGAGGATAAGGGCGACGCCTCGGGCTCCCTCTCCATTCGCCCACTCCTCCCCTGCTCGCCCTCTCTGCCTCTCCCTCTCCCCACCACATCCCCTTTCCCCCCCTCGCTGACGCGTCCGTAGCTGCCGCTGCTGCACCACCGCGGCCACAAGGCTCCCCTTGCCCTGGCATCGTGTCCCCATGCTCCGCACCATCGAACCGGTCCTCCCCAACGAGCTACGCAATGTGGGAAGCCCCAAGATGCCGGGATCGAGCTCAACTCCTCCGCCACGGCCGTCGAACACCGTCGACGGATTCAACTGCTCCGGTGCCCCCCCGAGCTCACCGAACTTCTCCGACGCCTCACAGTGAGCCTCTCTCCGCTTCCCCTCACTCCCCGTGCTCTTTTGCCTCCCCTAGATGCTGTCCCCGCAAGCACCGAGCGCCGGTCGTCGTCGTAGCC
Organism: Triticum aestivum; assembly: GCF_018294505.1. Taxonomy (NCBI): domain Eukaryota; kingdom Viridiplantae; phylum Streptophyta; class Magnoliopsida; order Poales; family Poaceae; genus Triticum; species Triticum aestivum. The sequence continues at coordinate 539,560,628 of NC_057800.1, forward strand.
GACGAGCTCCACGCTCCCAACCCCATCCGCTCGAACGTGTTGCGCCCATGCGTCCGCGACGACCTGTAGATGCCTCCGGTGCTCTTAGATCAGCCGCCCACCTCGCGCATCTCTGTTCTTGCCGGAGCCCGGGCTCCCGCCGCCGCTGTCCTCGACTCCGACGGCTCCGGCCACTCCCCGGCTGGGCCACCACCGCAGAACGATGCGGCTTCATCCGCTCGATCGATCGAGCTAGGACACGAGCCCGGAGACGCCCTGTAGCCGAATCCCGACCACCTTCCGAGCTGCCCCGCCGCTGTTTTGGTCACCGGCGGCGAAACCCCCGACCCAGCCGACGTGAACAGGCCTGGGGCCACCCCAGTGACGCTGCTAGTGGGCCCCATCGGCCCCATTGACTAGTTTAACCAGTCAATGCGCTGACGTGGCACCCCTGTCTCTGACATGCGGGCCCCGCCATCCAGTTAATTAACTAAAACGTTTAGTAAATGAAAACTAATTAGTTAACTAAATGAGACACTGACAAGGGGAGCCCACCCTCTAATTAACCCTCTCTTAGTCTAAATTAACACTATTAAAGTCAAAGAGGCTGATATGTGGGTCCCACTGGACCCACATGTCAGGTTTGACCTGTACAGCTGCTGTTGACTTGCTGATGTCAGCATGGCGTCATGCTGACGTTATATTCCTTTTCTATTAATTTAATAATTCCAGAAAATGGTTTAGTCTTTAGAAATTCATAGAAATTAAACCGTAACTCGGATGAAAATGTTTTCTATATGAAAGTTGGTCAGAGCGACGAGACGAATCTGGATACGCTCTCCGTTCGTCCGCCAGTCATCCCTAGCATAGTGAACCTGCAACCATCCCCTCCGGTTCGTCTGTCCGAAAATGCCAAACTTCGGGGAAACATTCCCGGATGTTCTCCTCCTTCACCGGTATCGTGTAGCATCACGTTAGAGCACGCCTAACACTACGTATCATCTTGTCATGCTTAGTGATACCTTTGTTTGCTTTATAATTACTGTTTCTTCCCCCCTCTTCTCTCTGGTAGACCCAGAGACCGATGTTGCCCCTGTGATCGACTACGTCACCGACGACCCCTCCTTGCCAGAGCAACCAGGCAAGCCCCCCCTTTGATTATCCTGATATCGCCCATTCCATTCTCTCATGCTTGCATTAGATTTTGCTACTGTTATTGTTTGCTCCTATTCTGCTGCATAGCTTGTTTATTGTAACCTACTATTGTTACCTACCTGCTTATCCTAAATTGCTTAGTATAGGTTGGTTAGAGACCCATCAGTGACCCCCACTTGACCCGACTACCCCCTGGATTATCAGAAGACCCGATCAACGGGATCGAAGACCAAGCCCCGACACCTCACGTCACATCACGCCCCTTTGTTGCTCGACTCTACAGAGTTACCATCGAGTGCCGAGGGTGGAACCTCATACATCACTCCTGATGAGATCTCTGTAGTGTAGCTATACGGTCGAGGTCATCGAGGGTGATTTCCTCCTTAACCACTTCCGTTACGGCTCTGTTGTGCAATCCCTCAAGTGTGAACCTCGAGGGTGGATCCTCTTACGTTCACCTTGATGATAACATCGAGTGGAATTCTCCGGGGGTGATTCCTCGGGTTTTCCCCTTGGTGTTAGACGCACAATTACTATGGTTACTATGACCTTACACTGAGCCATGTTACTAAAGACGGGTCGACCCTGAGGGGTACCCGCGCGAGCTTAATAGCGAATGATGTGGAGTCGGGTTGACCTGGAAGGTGCCCGCGAGATACTTACGAGGCGTGGCCGGGCATTCTTAGCCCTTGCCGCAAGTACTCGAGAAGGGGCGACGGGTCACATCGATCATGAGTCTCTGCTCGTTACCGCTCGTTCCTAATCCACTACGATTTGGATATTTGATCCGAGGGGCCTCTGGCCTGATAGCACTAACCATCACGTGGGCATAGTATGGGCGTTCTGCGTCGTATACATCAGCCGAAGCTTAATAGACGTCAGCGACTGAGCGGCGCACGCCGGGTTGGACTGGAAAGCACCTACCTTGTTGAAGGAGGTAGCTAGGTCTGCTCACCGGCCGCGTATGCAACTTGCAGGAGTTCCCGGGGAGATGGCCCATGACCCCTGGGGGCATAGGTTTAGTCCGGCGTGATGGCCTCTCTATTAAGCCTAGGTCGGGTTGCGGCGTATTGTTTGGCCGAGGCCGAGCATGACCCAGGAAAGTGTGTCCGGCCAGAGTTAATCGAGCGTGGTGGGTAAGTTGGTGCACCCCTGTAGGGAAGAAAACATCTATCGATAGCCTGTCCTATGGTAACGGACACTTGGAGTTGTATCCCGATCGATACAACTAGAACTGGATACTTGTGATGAGAATTGGATGGTGATGAGGATTGGATTATGATTGGAACTGGATAGTATGGCTCTGGGATTGCTTTCTCGCAGGGAGTCGAGAAAGGATCTCTGGCCGAGGTTGATAACACTTCTACTACTTTACTTTATGCTACTCTACTCCCTCCGGTTGCTGCAAGATGGTGGTTTCCAGAAGATGCTAGTCTTCGATAGGCTAGGCTTTCCCCTTCTCTTCTGGCATTCTGCAGTCCAGTCCACAGATACAACCCTTTTTCATTGATACAGATGCATATGTAGTGTAGATCCTTGCTTGCAAGTACTTTGGATGAGTACTCACGGTTGCGTTGCTACTTCTTTTTCCCCCATACCCAATTGTTGCGACCAGATGACGGATCCCAGGAGCCAGACGATACCACAGAAGACTACTGCTACCCCGAGGGTGCCTACTACTACGTGACGGCCGCTGACGACTTGGAGTAGTCAGGAGGCTCCCAGGCAGGAGGCCTTGCCTTTTCGATCGTTGTTGCTTTTTGTGCTAGCCTTCTTAAGGCAAACTTGTTTAACTCATGTCTGTACTCAGATATTGTTGCTTCTGCTAACTCTGGTGTATTCGAGCTTATGTATTCGAGCCCTCGAGGCCCCTGGCTTGTAAAATAAAGCTTGTATTATTTTAATTTGTGTCTACAGTTGTGTTGTGATATCTTCCCGTGAGTCCTTGATCTTGATCGTACACATTTGTGTGTATGATTAGTGTACGATTGAATCGAGGGCATCACAAGGTTGGTCACCTCATAACCACTCGGCCGCCCCGCGCGTCCCCATCGGTTGGTCACCTCATCACCACTCGGCCACTTGCACGCCTTCAGACAGCTAAGTCATTTTACATTCTGTTATTTCCGTCTTCCCGAGTATCCCATAATTCACACATCACATTCACTCGGAGGCCACGCCACCGAGTGTACCTCTACGCTCGGCTTCTTATTTCCACATACTTGCTTAGTACTGGTTATGTGACTCCCGAGTCCAACTTCCATTTTTTCACATACATCATTCATGAACACCATGTGTCGTTCTTCATTTCGAGTTTGCATCGCTCCTCCGGGGCTGCAACTCAGTCGAAACACTGCACTTCCGTTTTATTTGAGCCAATATTCCAATGACTTCAGTCGGATCCTTCACTTCGACAAGTTCGAACGGATCCTTCGCTCTTCCAGACTCTTGCTAGTTAACTAGCAAGCCCCTTGCACTCCCAGTGGGTGTCTATGGGTGTTATTCACACAAATCATTTTAGCACACATCAAATTTCCTCGAGAAATTATTTCGTTGGCTTGTGCCATTTTTTACACAAGTTAGGCGATCACTCGACGGACTTATGCGCCAACTTCACCGCTGCTCGGACTCGGTCACCGTACCGGTCCTAGCGCACCACAACACCGACCTTGTCGCTCTGTTGACTTCAAACACATCCGGCCAAACCCTCTGTGGAATCCTCTTCATCGTATCAATGATATAGACCTCGTCAGGCATGAGACAGATCAGTCCCTTTTTTAATTAAATTTCACACTTCACTCTTTTGTGAGTTTGCCTCTTTCGAGCATCACTCGGAAGCTTCTCCTCATCTTTACCTGAGCCTGACTCGATGAATTGCAAATCATCCATTCAAAACTATATTTCTCGTATTCCGACATGTCCGTTGTCGAAGCCTGTAGTACGCTCGGGGGATACGCCGCACTCGGGGCTGCATCTCGTTTGGAATGACACTCTCCTGAATAGTCGAGTACTTCATCACCTGTCAGATCCTTCACTTCAACAAGTGCATTCGATCCGCCACTTTGACAAGTTTTATAATCACTCAGACGCTCTATGCGCCATCTTCATTTCTACCCAGACTCAATTGTCACGCCAGTCTTGTTGCGTCGCAACCACACTACACCGACCTCGTCACTACATTAGCTTTGAAAGCATTTGGCTAACTCCTACGAAGACAATTTCAGCCACTTGGCTGGACACGCAATATTTCACTCGGCTGCCCCGCGCATCGTCACTTGGCCACGCCACGCGTCGTCATTCGGCCATCCCGCGCATCACCACTTGGCTGGACATGTAGCCTTCACTCGGCCACCTTGCGCATCCTCACTCGGCCGTCCCGCACGTCGCCACTCGGTTGTGCACGTCTTCACCGCTTGGCCGCTCCGCGTGTCGCCTCTCGGTTGTACATGCCTTCACCACATGGCCTCCCCGCGCGTCCCCCCTTGGCTGGACACGTAGTCCTTCACTCGGTCACCTCGCGCATCCTCACTCAGCCGTCCCGCACGTCGCCACTCGGTTGTGCACGTCTTCACCACTTGGCCGCTCCGTGCGTCGCCTCTCGGTTGTGCATGCCTTCACCATACGGCCGCTCCGCGCGTCACCACTTGGCTGGACACGTAGTTCTTCACCACTCGGCCGCCCCGCGCGTTGCCACACAGTTGTGCACATCTTCATCATTCGACCACCTCGCACGACATGACTCGGCCGCTCCACGCGTCGCCACTCGGTCATGCATGTCTTCACCACTCGACCGCCCGCGTCATCACTCGGTTGTACACATCATTGCCCCTCGGCCACCTCACGCATCACCATCAGTTGGACATGTCTTTACCTCTACACCCCCAGAATGGGAACGACTAAGTTACTCATATGATCAAACCTCATATCACACTCTGTAGCAAGCTTACCTCTTTCAAACATCACTCGGGGGCTACGCACAGCCGTTGGCCATGCTGTCCTCCGGGGTTACGCCCATTCAATCAACCCATTGATCACATCAGGAATATCTTTCTGACCATACATACAAGTGCCACCAAAATTTTCCTTGCAGTCAACATACCCCGATTAGTCGGGAAGCACGTCCACTCGGACAAATACCCCTTTGATGCAAAATCTAACGGTCAATATAAGAAGTACTACTGGAAGACCACTCCCTGGAGTGTCCAGCTTTTTTCTACAGTCGGCGGTTTCAAAGCCGAGTTCATTCACCGTGCCGGGAGCACGAAGATTCACCTGCTTGACCAAGTTCCAGGATGAATTTATTCCGTGCCTAGTGCACGAAGATCAGTCCGACTGACTCAGCTCCAGGCTGAGCTTATTTACCATGTCAAGAGTCTGAAGATGCATCTGATTCACTCAATTTCAGCCTAAAAGATATTTACCGTGTCGACTACATGGAGGTTTACCAGGAGACTTAAACCCTCTGCCCGACTCATCTAGTCCGACAGAGGCTCGGGGACTACACCCAATGGGTGCACTCAGCGTGCCCCCACTGGAAGAGAACTCAGAAAGAAGCATTTTTGCTCGGTCAAGACCAGCTCCAGATCACTCAAGTATTACTCGACTTCCAAGTCGAGGAGAAACAAGCTAGACCAATACTAGATCCTCAAGTACTACTCGACCTCTAAGTCGGAGAGGAACAAGTTCGATCGGTACCAGCTAAGAAGATTTTTAGTTTTCTCAGACCCCCGTCGACTGCCCGCAGTCGACGGCGGTCTCGGGGACAACACCCAGTGGGTGCATGCAGCATGCCCCCACTGGAGTAATCTCCACTTGGTACGGCCTGACCAGTCCGAGTGATGAACAACAAACAAACAAGTTCTAAAGACTCCCGTCAAACTACAAAAAAAAATCCTATAAGGTGAGTTTAATGCTCCTCCGTTGGACCTGTTTTGAGCCTTCTAGGACTCAAAGCGTGAAACTCACACGTTTGGATCCAGAACCGACTCGTATTGACGTTCCCCCGGGATAAAGAATGGCATCTCTCCGAGAGAACAGTCCATGCGTCAATCCTATTGCCCGAATTTAATGACACACCCATACTTTGATCACAAGTTAACCACTTCCGAGAGATGAACCAATGTCACCAAATTGCTCCACGCGGGCACTTACCCTGATCAGTCGGGAAGTGCAGTGCCGGAATCCATTGAGATTTTGTTCAAACCTTGGTTGTCTGAAAGCACGACGACATGTGCGAGTATTTCCGTAATCACTCAGACCAACTTGTGTCTTTCACAAACTCATTCTGCAAAATCACAATCGATTCGGGGGCTAATGTTGGGGATACACATAACAGGTAGGCCCACGAAGGGTCGAAATATCATATCATGAAGCATGGGGTCCACACAACATGTGGGTCCATATAAATTTCATACAGACATATTATCCACTCGGACAAGCCGCATACTATCCACTCGACCAAGCAGCATACCATCCGCTCGGATGACAGTTTACCACTCGACTGTACGACTCAGTCGGATATACAAAGACCAGCAGGCAGCAAAGCAGTCGGCATCATTCTCATAGTGAGGGCTTGGTAGTGGGCTGGCATTATGGCATTCATGCCCCACTTTGTAACATAGGAGGTGAGGGGGTGGCACACTCTATATAAGCCACCCCCACCTCTAGACTAAAAGGCTTTTTGCTTCCACCTCTATCTCTTTCTAACCATTAGTCTCAGGACATAGCTCAGGCATGGAGACCCGCTCTCCCCTCTCTCTCTCTTTCTCAAACACATATTTTAATCTCCGGATACATACTCAGATAAAACAAAGCCTCTCCGGAGCAGGAGACGTAGGGCTGTTATCTCCATCGTGAGAGGCCCGAACTCGCTAAAACCACCGTGTCACACATATGCATCTCGATAGATCATGCTCTGTTACCCTATACCTTATTATTGTCGGAATCATTCCCACGACAGACAGGCCTTGTTCAAGTCTGTGAAATCCACACACATATGCCAAGTGCCATTTTTCTTAAGTATCAGCACTGGATTAGCTAGCCACTCAGGATGAAAAACCTCCACGATAAACCCTACTGCCAAAAGCCAGGCAACCTCCTCACCAATAGCCTTACGCCTCTCTTCATTGAAGCGATGGAGAAACTGCCTGACCGGTTTGAACTTAGGATCTATATTAAGGGTGTGCTCAGCGAGTTCCCTCGGTACACCTAGCATGTCAGAAGGCTTCCATGCAAAGATGTCCCGGTTCTCATAGATGAACTCGATGAGCGCGCTTTCCTATTTCGGATCCAGGTTAGCGCTAATACTGAACTACTGAGATGAATTGCCAGGAACAAAATCAACCGTTTTAGTGTCTACAGCCGATTTAAATTTCAGCGTCGGATCATGCTCTGTAGTTGGCTTCTTCAGAGAAGTCATATCTGCCGGATCAACATTGTCCTTATAAAGTTTCAGCTCCTCTGTGGCACAAACCGACTCAGCATAAGCCGCACCCCCTTCTTCACATTCTAAATCAATATTCCTGCTCCCATGTACCGTGATGGTCCCCTTATGACCCGGCATCTTAAGCTGCAGATAAACATAACACGACCTCGCCATGAACTTAGCATAAGTCGGCCTTCCGAACAGGGCATGATATGGGCTCTTGATTTTCACCCCTTCAAAAGTCAAAGTTTCTGATCTTGAATCATGATCGTCTCCAAAAGCCACCTCTAGCGCTATCTTGCCAACTGGGTACGCCGATTTACCAGGCATCACTCCATGAAAGATGGTGTTCGACGGTTTAAGACTCTTGTCTGTCAGCCCCATGCGACGGAAGGTATCATAGTAAAGGATACTGATACTGCTCCCTCCATCCATTAGCACTTTGGTGAACTTGTAGCCCTCGACTTGAGGAGCCACCACTAAGGCCAGATGACCTGGATTATCAACCCGGGGCGGATGATCCTCTCGACTCCATAAAATGGGTTGTTCAGACCAGCGCAAATACTGAGGCACCGCCGGTTCAACGGAGTTCACGGCCCTCTTGTGAGGCTTCTGATCGCGCTTACACAAGCTAGTGGTAAAGACATGATACTGCCTGCTATTCAACTGCTTCGGATTGCTCTGATAACCCGATTGCTGCTGCTGTTGATTCCCCTGATGGTTATAACCTCCTTGATTGCCCGGATTACCTTGATTACCATGTCCGGTTTGATTACCTTGGAATCCTGAACCGGAGCTGTCGCCTCCATAACCCGACCCATGAAAATCGCCTCCTGAACCGCCGGGCAGGCCATTGTTGTATTGAAATATATTAGAATATTTGAACTCTCGCATGATGAAGCAATCCTTCCAAAGATGTGAAGCTGGCTTCTCCTTCGATCCGTGCTTCGGACAAGGTTGATTTAACAGGCGCTCCAGATTGGGGCCCGACCCTCCGCCCCTCTAGGGCGGTTTGCCCTTACGACACTGACCGTTATCTTGGGCATTGGTGTTAGCCGCAAAGTCCAGGCTATTGTCCGCTTTGCGCTTACCATTATTCCCATGACCTGCCGGGTTATGCTGCTACCCCTTGGCACTGTCGTTCTTTTTCCCTTTCCCTGGTTTGTCCTCTTCAGAATCAGGGTCCTTAGTACTATCTGAATCGGCATACTTAACCAAAGCGGCCATAAGCGTTGACATGTCATTACAGTGACGTTTGAGCCTTCCCAACTTTAGTTTTAATGGCATGAACCGGCAGTTGCCCTCCAACGTCAAAACTGTTGTGACTGCATAGATACGGTCTGATGAATGCAAAATAGCTGAGACTCGCTTCACCCAATGGGTCATAGACTCCCCATCCTCTTGAACACAAGCGGCTAGGTCCACAATTGACATGGGCTGCTTACATGTATCCTTGAAATTATAGATAAACCGGCTCTTTAACTCGGCCCATGACGCAATGGAATTAGCTGGTAGACTCTTTAACCAGGTACGGGTCGTTCCTTCCAACATCATGGTGAAATACTTAGCACACACCGCTTCATCCACATCCAGCATCTCCATTGCCATCTCATAACTCTCCAGCCATGATTCAGGGGGCAAATCGGTAGTGTAATTGGGAACCTTACGAGAGCCTTTGAAATCCTTGGGCAGTCGCACATTATGCAAGGCTGGGGTGAGGCGCGGTACCCCCAAAGAACTGAAGACCACACCTGGCTCCACGGAGGTGGTTGGACAAACCGGAGTAGGCTGACGAGCTGCATTCTGTGCTGCCAACTCAGCATCTCGATGCGCTCGGCCATGATCCACCACATCTTGTGCATTAGCACCACCACCCGCCGGGTTACGGTGCCGCGCACTGCTTGACACGGCCGGTTCATCAATATGTCTGCTGTAGCTCCGACTTGGACGGGGAGTGGAATGAATCCTCTCGCGGCTATGCGAATAAGCCTGCTGCTGAGTCAAGGCCGTTTGCAGGTGCTCCCTAGCCCGTCGTGTCTCAATTGCTACGGGGGACTCGCCATCAATCGGGAGAGCTGCCAATCGTGAAGCGGCAACAATGATGTTATCCAACAGGTTAGAGTAATGACCCGGAGGTGTTGAAACGTGATGAGACGGAAAGTTGTTTTGACGAGGCGGAGGAGGCGGATCCGTCGCACGAGGCTGAACCGACGCTCCAGTCCCGGGTGCCTCCGTCCGGTTCACCACTGGTTGGTTACTGGTGCCGGCTCTGGGTGTGTTAAAGAGATTCCTCGCCTCCAAGACCGACGGAAGGCGCGATCGGTATCTTCTCCTCATGACGTCCTCCGACGCACTCTGATCCAACATAACCCGGTACGCCTGAGCCTCCAATCCGGCCCGCTCTACAGCCATCCTGGCGCTCTCTGCTGCCAGGTCCGCTTTAGCTTGAGTTATCTGATCCTTCACCTTTGCAATCTCCGCGTTGTGCTAATCCCGGTTTGCCGTGTCCACCTCCGCTGCTAGTAACGTTGCAAAAGTGTCGAACAGATCAGACAAAATCGGAGCCGGAGGCGGTGCAGAGCACCCTGCTCCCACTGGTGTTGCTGTTGCTGAACCGGAGATCATTGCCGCGGCGGTAGAAGAGTGTTGCGCTGGTTGTGTACCGGCCATGAAGACCGCGACCCGGCTTGGCAGATCGAGGGGGTCCGGAATACTGTTGCCATCGGAGCCTTCACTAATCCGGCTGTCCTGCAGCTGGTACAGCGAGTCGGTCTCTCCGGTTGAAGACTCATCATCAGAACAAACAACGGTTTCGCCACTAGACACTGATCTATCCTCATATTACGCCCCATGGATGACACCTACGAAGACATGCTTTACAGTAGGCTGAACCTGGTCGGCGCTTGCACGCTGAGCCGTCTCGATGATGTCGGTGCAGATGTCCGGCTTAGGGCCCGGTCCGCCGATCTTGCTGATGAAAATGTGAATTCCGCCAAAGGGGACCCGATACCTGTAGTCGATTGAACCGGCCTCAGGACCCCACCCTGCGTCGTTGATGTAGAGCTTGCCGCGACAACTCTTAGTCATCCGGCCCACAGCGTATCCCTTGAGTCCTTCGAAGCTGCCCTTCAAGAACTCAAAACCATCGTGCGATAGCCCCACGGTGGGTGCCAACTGTCATGGTTTTGTCATGGCAGATGTCCTCGTAAAAGGACTTAGTCGTGGTGCCATCTCTACGGGTTAACTTAAAGGGGTTAAACCGGACAAGGGACACGAGAGTTTATACTAGTTCGGCCACTTACGATGAAGGTAAAGCTTACGTCTAGTTGTGATAGAATTGATGGGGTTTCAATGACCAGGGAGCGAATCCGCTTTGCCTGGCTCTCGAGTTGTTGTCTATTGTCCCTAAACCGCCGTTGGGTCGTCCCTTTATATACACAGGTTGACACTCGTCGATTTACAGAGTCCCGGGGCTGGATTATCAATGTGTCCAACTCGGTCTCTATCTCTCCTATCTTACAATATAAGTTACATGATAATGTCAGTTTACATCTACAGGCCTTAATCCGCCATTGGGCCTTGGGCCTTCGTAAAGCGCCATCATCCTTGGTCTTCATGGGCTTCTAATCTTCATAGAGTTAACCCGGCCACTCCTGGCCGGTTTACGTCTAGTAGTAATATCCCCAGCAGACTCTGTTTGGTATTCCTTTTCTGCGAAACTCTAAAACAAGGAAAAAACAGAAACTAGCACTAGGCTCTAGGTTAATAGGTTAGTCCCAAATATCATATAAAATAGCATATTAATGCATATAAAACATCCAAAACAGACAATATAATAGGATGGAACAATCAAAAATTATAGATACGTTGGAGACGTACCAAGCATCCCCAAGCTTAATTCATGCTCGTCCTCGAGTAGGTAAATGATAAAAATAGAATTTTTGATGTGGAATGCTACCTAACATATTTATCCATGTAATTCTCTTTATTGTGGCATGAATGTTCAGATCCATAAGATTCAAAACAAAAGTTTAATATTGACATAAAACAATAATACTTCAAGCATACTCACAAAATAATTATGTCTTCTCAAAATATCATGGCCAAAGAAAGCTTATCCCTACAAAATCATATAGTCTGGCTATGCTCCATCTTCATCACACAAAATATTCAAATCATGCACAACCCCGATGACAAGCCAAGCAATTGTTTCATACTTTTGATGTTCTCAAACCTTTTCAACTTTCACGCAATACATGAGCGTGAGCCATGGACATAGCACTCTAGGTGGAATAGACGGTGGTTGTGGAGAAGACAAAAAAGAAGGAGATAGTCTCACATCAACTAGGCGTATCAACGGGCTATGGAGATGCCCATAAATAGATATTAATGTGAGTGAGCAGGGATTGCCATGCAACGGATGCACTAGAGCTATATTTATGAAAGCTCAAAAAGAAAACTAAGTGGGTGGGCATCCAACTTGCTTGCTCATGAAGACCTAGGGCGTTTGAGGAAGCCCATCATTGGAATATACAAGCCAAGTTCTATAATGAAAAATTCCCACTAGTATACGAAAGTGATAACATAGGAGACTCTCTATCATGAAGATCATGGTGCTACTTTGAAGCACAAGTGTGGCAAAAAGATAGTAACATTGTCCCTTCTCTCTTTTTTTTCTTTTCTTTTTTTGGGCCTTCTCTCTTTTTTGGCCTTTCTCTTTTTTTCGTCACATGGGACAATGCTCTAATAATGAAAAATCATTGCACTTCTATTTACTTACAACTCAAGAATTACAAATCGATACTAGAACAGAAGTATGACTCTATGTGAATGCCTCCGGCCGTGTACCGGGATGTGCAATGAATTAAGAGCGACATGTATAAAAATGATGAACGGTGGCTTTGCCACAAATACGATGTCAACTACATCACTGGTACACGTCGGTGCTATACAAACGGTTATTAACCCCTTTCCACGACGGCGTTCGGAACCGTCACCTAGTGAGTGTGGGCGATAGGGGGGTCATTCCCACATGACCCAGAAACCATCGGGGATATGCCCTCCTAGCACACACACTTGGCAAAATGAGGTCGTGTGCGACTGGCGAGCGACCAAATATGGTTATACGTCCAGTAGTGCTAAAAAATAAAATTATACAGGCGAAATCCTTTCCGGACGTAAGTACATCCCACATTGTCAGTCCCTGCTAAACGTTTCCATTTGTATATACATCTCACACAGTCACTCCAAGGAAAACGTTTGCGCAAGGTGGCATAACACAAACAGTTTTCAAGAGAATGTCGTGTGTGATTGTTCATTGATCCAACACGGTTTATTCCTAGAAACTGTGTGCATTGCCTGAGGTCATCGCCCATGGTGTTTTCCCAGTAACCGTTTGCAATAGGAAGACCCAATTAGAAAGCTAACAGGCCAATCAGCAGGCTAATTGCCCTATTATTAATAATCCATTTACTAATCTAATTGACATTCATATTAAGCACATAATATATTCCATTTCCATATTAAGAAAGTGGGATTTCATAATTGAAATGCATCGGAGTACAACATGATATAGCTTCAGCACTCAGCTACCCCATTACACAACTGCACCAGCAGCAAGTTTCACATGCAACATCTAGAACCTTTCGAAATTAGCATCATAGATGGTACATAGAGAGATGAATCTCATCTGGAAAACTGCTAAAGCGGAAGGCGAATATTGAGCCTTCATTCATGTTGAAGGTCTTTGCAACTTTAGGCCAGTGCATGTGGATGATTGACCGTCCATCCTTCGGCCTCTTCAGGAACACTTCAATATTGAACCGTAGGTGTTGTATGAAAACTTTCCTCGCCTCCTAACCACAGAGGTGGTTTGAGAGGTAATCATCAATGAACCCTGAAAATAAGGATGTGTATAAGTATATTCTCTATGTTGTAAATGGGGCAAAGGAATAAAAAAGGCAAGGCATAATAGTTAGTACCATCTTGTAAACCTCAGTGCTTCCCATTGTTTTCGTGCAACACATATAAGGTAGTTAGTCATCAGGTTAAGTAAAGGTTCACATGCTATCATTAAAATATGTTGATGATAAATAAGCACATTGCAGATTCATCAGATTAATTCAATCCACATGGAAAACCCATTTATCCAAACCAAGCATGATTAAGAACTAGGAAATATAGCACTTGTATATGTTTCTCATGTATTAGGTGCAGCCAAATTCGATTTACTCCTCACATGGTATACAATAACAAAATGCAGCCACAACAATTGAACATCGCATTGCAGAATTAAACCAAGCAGTTAACTAAACACCACAACAAATGAACCAAACATTAACTGAGCACCACATTGCACAATATAACATACACCTAATAGAAGATTAGATAGTGAACCAAACCAAGCATGCTTAACAACTTGGAAATATAGCAATTGTATTTGTTTCTCATGTATTTAGTATAGCCAAATTCGATTTATTTCTCACATGGCATACAATAACAGAATGCAGCCACAATAATTGAACATCGCATTGCAGAATTGAACCAAGCAGTTAACTAAACACCACAACAAATGAACCAAACATTAACTGAGCACCACATTGCACAATATAATGTTGGAAATATGCCCTAGAGGCAATAATAAAAGCATTATTATTATATTTCCTTGTTCATGATAATTGTCTTTATTCATGCTATAATTGTGTTATCCGGAAATCGTAATACATGTGTGAATAACAGACACCAACATGTCCCTAGTGAGCCTCTAGTTGACTAGCTCGTTGATCAACAGATAGTCATGGTTTCCTGACTATGGACACTGGATGTCATTGATAACGAGATCACATCATTGGGAGAATGATGTGATGGACAAGACCTAATCCTAAACATAGCACAAGATCGTATAGTTCGTTTGCTAGAGTTTTCCAATGTCAAAGTATCTTTTCCTTAGACCATGAGATCGTGTAACTCCCGGATACCGTAGGAGTGCTTTGGGTATGCCAAACGTCACAACGTAACTGGGTGACTATAAAGGTAGACTACGGGTATCTCCGAAAGTGTCTGTTGGGTGACATGGATCAAGACTGGGATTTGTCACTCCGTATGACGGAGAGGTATCACTGGGCCCACTCGGTAATGCATCATCATAATGAGCTCAGAGTGACCAAGTGTCTGGTCACGGGATCATGCATTACGGTACGAGTAAAGTGACTTGCCGGTAACGAGATTGAACGAGGTATTGGGATACCGACGATCGAATCTCGGGCAAGTAACATATCGATAGACAAAGGGAATAGCGTACGGGATTGATTGAATCCTCGACATCGTGGTTCATCCGATGAGATCATCGTGGAGCATGTGGGAGCCAACATGGGTATCCAGATCCCGCTGTTGGTTATTGACCGGAGAGTCGTCTCGGTCATGTCTGCGTGTCTCCCGAACCCGTAGGGTCTACACACTTAAGGTTCGGTGACGCTAGGGTTATGAAGATATGTATATGCAGAAACCCGAATGTTGTTCGGAGTCCCGGATGAGATCCCGGACGTCACGAGGAGTTCCGGAATGGTCCGGAGGTAAAGAATTATATATAGGAAGTGCTATTTCGGGCATCGGGACAAGTTTCGGGGTTATCGGTATTGTACCGGGACCACCGGAAGGGTCCCGGGGGTCCACCGGGTGGGGCCACCTGTCCCGGGGGGGCACATGGGCTGTAGGGGGTGCGCCTTGGCCTAGATGGGCCAAGGGCACCAGCCCCTATAGGCCCATGCGCCTAGGGTTTCCACCATGGAAGAGTCCATGTGGTGGAAGGCACCCCTAGGTGCCTTGGGGGGGAGGGAAACCTCCCCTTGGCCGCCGCCCCCCCTAGTAGATCTCATCTACTAGGGCCAGCGCCCCCCCATGGCACCCCTATATATAGTGGGGGGAGAGGAGGGATTTCACACCAGCCCCTGGCGCCTCCATCTCCCCCCGTTACGTCTCTCCCTCGTAGTCTCGGCGAAGCCCTGCTGCTGTGACGCCCTGCATCCACCACCACGCCATCGTGCTGCTGGATATTCATCAACCTCTCCTTCCCCCTTGCTGGATCAAGAAGGAGGAGACGTCTCCCGTCCCGTACGTGTGTTGAACGCGGAGGTGCCATCCGTTCGGCGCTGGTCATCGGTGATTTGGATCACGTCGAGTACGACTACATCATCATCGTTCTTTTGAACGCTTCCGTGCGCAATCTACAAAGGTATGTAGATGCATATAATCACTCGTTGCTAGATGAACTCCTAGATGATCTTGGTGAAACGAGTAGGAAATTTTTTGTTTTCTGCAACGTTCCCCAACAGTGGCATCATGAGCTAGGTCTATGCGTAGTTCTTCTTGCGCGAGTAGAACACAATTTGTTGTGGGCGTAGATTTGTCAACTTTCTTGCCGTTACTAGTCCTTTCTTGCTTCAGCGGTATTGTGGGATGAAGCGGCCTGGACCAACCTTACACGTACGCTTACGTGAGACCGGTTCCACCGACTAACATGCACTAGTTGCATAAGGTGGCTGGCGGGTGTCTGTCTCTCTCACTTTAGTTGGAGCGGAATCGATGAACAGGGTCCTTATGAAGGGTAAATAGAAGTTGACAAATCACGTTGTGGCTTTAACATAGGTAAGAAAACGTTCTGGCTAGAACCCTAACTCAGCCACGTAAAACTTGCAACAACAATTAGAGGACGTCTAACTTGTTTTTGCAGCAAGTGGTTTGTGATATGATATGGCCAAAGTTGTGATGAATGATGAATGATCTATATGTGATGTATGAGATGTTCATGCTATTGTAATAGGATTCACGACTTGCATGTCGATGAGTATGACAACCGGCAGGAGCCATAGGAGTTGTCTTTATTCTTTTTATGACCTGCGTGTCATCGAGAAACGCCATGTAAATTACTTTACTTTATTGCTAAACGCGTTAGCCATAGTAGTAGAAGTAATAGTTGGCGAGCAACTTCATGGAGACACGATGATGGAGATCATGATGATGGAGATCATGGTGTCAAGCCGGTGACAAGATGATCATGGAGCCCCAAGATGGAGATCAAAGGAGCTATGTGATATTGGCCATATCATGTCACGTTTATTATTTGATTGCATGTGATGTTTATCATGTTTTGCATCTTGTTTACTTAGAACGACGGTAGTAAATAAGATGATCCCTCACAATAAATTCAAGAAGTGTTCCCCCTAACTGTGCACCATTGCGACAGTTCGCTGTTTCAAAACACCACGTGATGATCGGGTGTTTTATTCAGACGTTCACATACAACGGGTGTAAGAAAGATTTACACATGCAAACACTTAGGTTAACTTGACGAGCCTAGCATGTATAGACATGGCCTCGGAACACAGAAGACCGAAAGGTCGAGCATGAGTCGTATAGAAGATACGATCAACATGAAGATGTTCACCGACGTTTACTAGTCCGTCTCACGTGATGATCGGACACGGTCTAGTTAAACTCGGATCATGTAATACTTAGATGACTGGAGGGATGTCTAATCTAAGTGGGAGTTCATTAATAATTTGATTAGTTGAACTTAATTATCATGAACTTAGTCTAAATATTTTACAATATGTCTTGTAGATTAAATGGCCAACGTAGTCCTCAACTTCAACGCGTTCCTAGAGAAAACCAAGCTGAAAGACGATGGCAGCAACTATACGGACTGGGTCCGGAACCTGAGGATCATCCTCATAGCTGCCAAGAAAGATTATGTCCTACAAGCACCGCTTGGTGACGCACCCGTTCTCCCTGCAGAACAAGATGTTATGAACGCTTGGCAGGCACGTTCCGATGACTACTCCCTCGTTCAGTGCGGCATGCTTTACAGCCTAGAGCCGGGGCTCCAAAAGCGTTTTGAGAGACATGGAGCATATGAGATGTTCGAAGAGCTGAAAATGGTTTTCCAAGCTCATGCCCGGGTTGAGAGATATGAAGTCTCCGACAAATTCTTCAGCTGTAAGATGGAGGAAAACAGTTCTGTCAGTGAGCACATACTCACTATGTCTGGGTTGCATAACCGCTTGACTCAGCTGGGAGTTAATCTCCCGGATGATGCGGTCATTGACAGAATCCTCCAGTCGCTTCCACCAAGCTACAAGAGCTTTGTGATGAACTTCAATATGCAGGGGATGGAAAAGACCATTCCTGAAGTATTTGCTATGCTGAAATCAGCGGAGGTAGAAGTCAGGAAGGAACATCAAGTGTTGATGATCAATAAAACCACTAAGTTCAAGAAAGGCAAGGGTAAAAAGAGCTTCAAGAAGGACGGCAAGGAGGTTGCCGCGCCCGGCAAGCAAGCTGCCGGGAAGAAGCCAAAGAATGGACCCAAGCCCGAGACTGAGTGCTTTTATTGCAAGGGAAGCGGTCACTGGAAGCGGAACTGCCCTAAGTACTTAACGAATAAGAAGGCCGGCAAAACAAAAGGTATATGTGATATACATGTAATTGATGTGTACCTTACTAGTGCCCGCAGTGGCTCCTAGGTATTTGATACCGGTGCAGTTGCTCACATTTGTAACTCAAAGCAGGGGCTGCAGAATAAGCGGAAACTGGCAAAGGACGAGGTGACGATGCGCGTCGGGAATGGTTCCAAGGTCAATGTGATCGCCGTCGGCACGCTACCTCTGCATCTCCCTTCGGGATTAGTTTTAAACCTTAATAATTGTTATTTAGTGCCAGCTTTGAGCATGAACATTGTATCGGGATCTCGTTTAATTCGAGATGGCTACTCTTTTAAATCTGAGAATAATGGTTGTTCCATTTTTATGAGAGATATGTTTTATGGTCATGCTCCTATGGTGAATGGTTTATTCTTTATGAATCTCGAACGTGATGCTACACATGTTCATAATGTAAGTACCAAAAGAAGTAAGGTTGATAATGATAGTCCCACATACCTGTGGCACTGCCGCCTTGGTCACATAGGTGTCAAACGCATGAAGAAGCTCCATGCTGATGGACTTTTAGAGTCTCTTGATTATGAATCATTTGACACATGCGAACCATGCCTTATGGGTAAAATGACCAAGACTCCGTTCTCAGGAACAATGGAGTGAGCAACTGACTTATTGGAAATCATACATACTGATGTGTGCGGTCCAATGAGTGTTGAGGCTCGCGGTGGCTACCGTTATGTTCTCACCCTCACTGATGATTTAAGTAGGTATGGGTATATCTACTTAATGAAACACAAGTCTGAAACCTTTGAAAAGTTCAAGGAATTTCAGAGTGAGGTTGAAAATCAACGTGACAGGAAAATCAAGTTTCTACGATTAGATCGTGGAGGAGAATACTTGAGTCACGAGTTTGGCACACACTTAAGAAAATGTGGAATAGTTTCACAACTCACGCCGCCTGGAACACCTCAGCGTAATGTTCGGTGACGCTAGGGTTATGAAGATATGTATATGCAGAAACCCGAATGTTGTTCGGAGTCCCGGATGAGATCCCGGACGTCACGAGGAGTTCCGGAATGGTCCGGAGGTAAAGAATTATATATAGGAAGTGCTATTTCGGGCATCGGGACAAGTTTCGGGGTTATCGGTATTGTACCGGGACCACCGGAAGGGTCCCGGGGGTCCACCGGGTGGGGCCACCTGTCCCGGGGGGGCACATGGGCTGTAGGGGGTGCGCCTTGGCCTAGATGGGCCAAGGGCACCAGCCCCTATAGGCCCATGCGCCTAGGGTTTCCACCATGGAAGAGTCCATGTGGTGGAAGGCACCCCTAGGTGCCTTGGGGGGGAGGGAAACCTCCCCTTGGCCGCCACCCCCCCTAGTAGATCTCATCTACTAGGGCCAGTGCCCCCCCCATGGCACCCCTATATATAGTGGGGGGGAGAGGAGGGATTTCACACCAGCCCCTGGCGCCTCCATCTCCCCCCGTTACGTCTCTCCCTCGTAGTCTCGGCGAAGCCCTGCTGCTGTGACGCCCTGCATCCACCACCACGCCGTCGTGCTGCTGGATCTTCATCAACCTCTCCTTCCCCCTTGCTGGATCAAGAAGGAGGAGACGTCTCCCGTCCCGTACGTGTGTTGAACGCGGAGGTGCCGTCCGTTCGGCGCTGGTCATCGGTGATTTGGATCATGTCGAGTACGACTACATCATCACCGTTCTTTTGAACGCTTCCGTGCGCGATCTACAAAGGTATGTAGATGCATCTAATCACTCGTTGCTAGATGAACTCCTAGATGATCTTGGTGAAACGAGTAGGAAAATTTTTGTTTTCTGCAACGTTCCCCAACATATAACATACTCGTAATAGAAGATCGGACAGTTAACCAAACCAAGCATTCTTAACAACTTGGAAATATTGCACCCTGAAGAATTGAACATCACATTTGCAGAATTGAACCAAGCAGTTAACTGAACACCACATTGCACGACATATAGAACATATACACTATAACAGAAGATTGCATGGTAAAAGTAGATAGCACAATTCACTAGAATTTGTTAAGGAAAGGCAGTAACTAGCAAACTGACATGGGTCCTTATAGTGAGCTAATAAGACAAGCTACTCCTCATTGTCAGAGATATCAATGATGATTGGCTCCTTGGACGTGGAAGAGGGAAAGGCCTCCGCATCGTGGGTGCCCTCGTTGTAGTGGTGAGTTGCGTGAGCCGCTCCGGGCACCAACCTGATGGCTCTCGAGATGAGGTAAGAACGTGTACGCTAAGAAAACACATCGCAGTCTTTGTCGTAGGCACCGATGGTGGCCTCGAGAAAACGCCACGAACTGTCGTTTAAAGCAGCCAACCGCGTCACGACGTCGGTGTGCGAGGCGCCAACAGTGGCCTCAGCGACGAGCTGCTCCTCCAAGATCTGGGGGTCGGCACGAATGGCAGCCATCGCGACCTCATCCGCGCATGCGGCCGCGATTTGCTTTTCCGCTGCCAAATGCTCCTTGACATCCTGGCTATACTGTGTGCACAATGGCTTAGGCTGGCACTTATTTGGTGGAGGGGTCGGTGATTTGGGTGGAAGGTATCGCGCTCGCACCGGCGGTCGGGGCATGTGGGATGTGGAAGGAGGAGGAGGATGGGGGTCGGGTGTGGATTACCTGCCTGGATAGGCGAGGCCAGGCAGTGTGAAGGAGGGTCGCCGATGAGGAGGCGGAACTGCAAGCAAGGAGTGCAGGTTTCAACTTGGAAAGGAAGGTGGAAACAGGGGAAATGTGGCTTTTGGTAAGGGGGAGGGGGCGGGAAGGTAGATATTTCCGCGGAAGTCGAAAATTTGGAATCACTTCAGCGAAAAAACTGGCCCTCAAAGTGTCATCAGACACGGTCCCTAATTCAGAGCAGGATGTGGACTGTAGCCGTCGCACCTTCTCGCATACGCCATATGGGTACTATACACCGACGGTGCTACAAGATATTTTTTGCTGCATCTCACACACGGTTGGTTATAATAAACTGTGTGGGATCTACTTGATTTTTCGTCTTGATTTGAATTACATAATGGGGTCACATCGGCCATGGACGATGTTTGAATTGCTAGACCTTTTATCTGTAGTGAACATGCAACTATATGTGTGTCCTAAAAGAATTGGAATTATTCAGGGTTCGTTTGTACATTTCTATGCATTAAGTGAGTTTTCAATGCATTTATGTGCATAATTCAAATTTAAACTACATGCACATGCTCTAGTGCATATAAATTGGTTGAAAAATCAAATCTTTGTCCTTGGGTGCATGCTTAGGTCCCTTGCAAGAAATGGGAATGAATGTCAAACACCCTACCACCGTCACTTGGCCGCAAACATTGAGATACCTGGTTTTTAAATTCTAGTAAATCCAAAACTAGTCTGAAATTCATGAAACTTGGCATGCTATCATGGAGAGGCATCAACATGCCGTGGTAAATTTTTTGTCCCATTTGGGGTAGGTTTGAGTATATGCTTCTCACAAACCAGAGCTTCTCACAACAAGCATGATGGTTTCGGGTAGGGAACGTCCCACCATTTAGGATGAAACGATATCCATTGCCTCTTATTGCTTTCAAATATTTTCTTGTGTCAACATAGAACAACAGGAGCGTCGTGTCAATTTTTGGGATTTTTCGGGGTTCGTTTGGACATTTTTATGCATTAATTGAGTTTTCACTTCATTTATGTGCATAATTCAAATTTGAACTACATGCACATGCTCTAATGCATATAAATTGGTTTAAAAAAAATCAAATATGTGTCCTTGGGTGCATGCTCAGGTCACATGCAAGAAATGGGAATGAATGTCAAACACCCTGCAATGGTCACTCGGTCGCAAACATTGAGATGCTTGGTTTTAAATTCTAGTAAATCCAAAGCTCGTCCAAAATTCATGAAACTTGGCATGCTATCATGGAGCGGCATCAACATGCCGTGGTAAATTTTTTGTCCCATTTGGGGCAGGTTTGGGGATATGCTTCTCACAACAAGCCGGATGGTTTCGGTAGGGAAGGTCCCACCTTTGGGGACGAAACGATATCCATTGCCTCTTATTACTTTCAATTTTTTTTCTCGTGTCAACATAGAACAACGGGAGTGTTGTGTCAATTTTTGGGATTTGGGGGGGGGGTTCGTTTGGACATTTTTATGCATTAATTGAGTTTTCAATGCATTTATGTGCATAATTCAAATTTAAACTACATGCACATGCTCTAATGCATATAAATTGGTTGAAAAATCAAATTTGTGTCCTTGGGTGCTTGCTTAGGTCCCATGCAAGAAGTGGGAATGAATGACAAACACCCTGCTACGGTCACTCAGCCGCAAACATTGAGATACCTGGTTTTTAAATTCTAATAAATCCAAATCTCGTCCGAAATTCATGAAACTTGGCATGCTATCATGGAGCGGCATCAACATGCCGTGGTAAATTTTTTGTCCCATTTCGGGCAGGTTTGGGGATATGCTTCTCACAAACCGGAGGTTCACACAACAAGTCGGATGGTTTCAGTAGGGAACGTCCCATCTTTGGGGATGAAACGATATCCATTGCCTCTTATTGCTTTCAATTTTTTTCTCGTGTCAACATAGAACAACAGGAGTGTTGTGTCAATTTTTGGGATTTTTCAGGGTTCGTTTGGACATTTTTATGCATTAATTGAGTTTTCAATGCATTTATGTGCATAATTCAAATTTGAACTATTCACATGCTCTAATGCATATAAATTGGTTCAAAAATCAAATCTATGTCCTTGGGTGCATGCTTAGGTCCCATGCAAGAAATGGGAATGATTGTCAAACACCGTGCCACAGTCAGTCGGCCGCAAACATTGAGATACCTGGGTTTTAAATTCTAGTAAATCCAAAGCTCGTCCGAAATTCATGAAACTTGGCATGCTATCATGGAGCGGTATCAACATGTCGTGGTAAATGTTTTGTCCCATTTGGGGCAGGTTTCGGGATATGCTTCTCAATAACCAGGGCTTCTCACAACAAGGGTGATGGTTTCGGTAGGGAACGTCCCACCTTTGGGGACGAAATGATATCCATTGCCTCTTATTGCTTTCAAAAAAATCTCGTGTCAACATAGAACAACAGGAGTGTCGTGTCATTTTTTTTGATTTTTCGGGGTTCGTTTGGACATTTTTATGCATTAATTGAGTTTTCAATGCATTTATGTGCATAATTCAAATTTGAACTACATGCACATGCTCTAATGCATATAAATTGGTTGAAATTCAAATCTGTGTCCTTGGGTGCATGCTTAGGTCCCATGCAAGAAATTGGAATGAATTTCAAACACCAGGGCACCGTTGATTGCCAGCTAAACGTTGAGATACTTCATTTTTAAATTCTAGTAAATCCAAAACTCGTCTGAAATTCATGAAACTTGGCATGCTTTCATGGAATGGTACCCGACATGCTGTGGTATTTTTCATGTCCATTTTGAGAGAAGGCGCACTCGAATAACAGGCAACATAGGCATTTTGAAAAAATAGCTGCCACTTTAATATCTTAAACGGTTGTATAATTCAAATCGTGTGCATTCTGTTAACCATTCACGTGACGCCACGTGTCTTCGTTTTAATGGCTATAGGAGGTGCCCTGCGGACAGCTGCTTGACCTTGACTGAATGGGAGGCGTGCGAGCGGAGTCCGGTGCGCAGGCTGACCGAGAGGTGTGCAAGCTGTCCTGCAATGTGCGGGCTCACCGAGAAGCGTGCAAGTTGTACGCTGCTCAGGCTCACTAGGAAGCAAGCCCTTTGACTTCCATAGCCGCCCGCCTTCCTCTCCATTAATGGCGCCCGAGTCACTGTTTAATATGGGCGACCTTACTGTTCGCCTCCCATTCCCCTCCCTCCCGTAGACCTCCACCAATGCCATGGCGCCGAATGATCATCTGCCACTAGTCTTCAAGTTTGGTGAAATCGACTCTGAGCCGGAGGAGATAGAAAA
Organism: Triticum aestivum; assembly: GCF_018294505.1. NCBI lineage: Eukaryota > Viridiplantae > Streptophyta > Magnoliopsida > Poales > Poaceae > Triticum > Triticum aestivum. The sequence continues at coordinate 539,584,604 of NC_057800.1, forward strand.
CAAGGAGGAATGGGGCCTCATGGACATGGCCCAGAACGAGCTAGCCGCGGCGGTTGCTGCCCCCGCTCTAGTCAGCTCCCATCCCCGCGCCAGCGACCATCCCCGTAGCATTGACGGGCTGGTCGTCGAGCACTATTACAGAGCTAGAAGCCGCGGGCGTCAGCGAGGTCTCCGCGAACCCGCGCGAGCTCATGTACATGCCAGCGCCAGCGCCTATGCACGTGCCCGTGCGCGCCCTCCACCCACCGTGGCGCCGACCCCCGTGCGTTTGGCTGCACCCGCCGCGCCCGTGCCCCTGCCCGTGCGCGCCCCTCCACCCACTGCGGTGTCGGTCCCCGTGCGTTTGGCTGCACCCACCGTGCCCGTGCATGTGCCTCCCTCAGCGGCATGGGACACTGCCGTACACCGCTACCTCTTAGCGCCGCCAGTTGCCGTCCTCCCGCGCCCCGCCCGTCGATCGCACGATGACATGATGTTTGATTTACAAGTGATGAACATTTTGCGCTGCCTTGAAGACTTCAACAACAGCGTTCCGGAGGACGACAACGACAACGATAACGATGGTGCGGCACGCCACCTCCGCCCCCGCCGGAAATAGTTCTTTTGAGGGTTTAATATTGTATCTCGAATTCTCGATCATATGAATATAAATTCGCAGTGTGACTGAATGAAAGATATGGTTTGAACGAACTTCCTTTTTCTCTCTTAATGTAAAGACTTATCAAACGATTTTCTTTTGAAAAAAACGTCAATGGTATTTAAATATGAAACACTCATCGCAAACGTTTTAGTTAGAACACCTGTACGCAAACCGACAGCTTCCCCAGGAAGCCAAGGGAAAATGTGTCGAGTAGGATTTCTGCATCCCTTCAACGCAAACGGTTGTTTTGCATGACCCGTGTGCAACCACGTACAAACAATTGGGTAAGATTTGCATATCTGTCATTTTGGGTATGTTGCCATTTCTCAAACTGGAAAGATTGACATTTGTTTATCTAGTAACATTGGCATTTGTCAACCTTGTAACACTGCAATTTGTCAAAATATGCAGCTACAAATCGCTAGCACTATCTAATTTTTGCAACTAAAATCACTAGCACTGTTCATATGGACACCACTAGCAGGTGTGAGTTCATGGATGCACATGCAAATGTACCATTGATTACATACAACAAGTCATCAACCCACAACGACAACGAGGATGCATGTTGGATTATAGATCATTTCGAACAAAACATTCTAGTAAAGTTTTTCTCACACAACAAATAACAAAGCGATGAAATGAACTTCAGCTCAACCACTCATCGGCATTGGAAACGCTTGCTTTGAACCAGAAGTGATTCTCTGGGAAGGGCCAGCTACTGTCAATCTCGAGACGAACGCAGGACTGATGATCGAGGCTGAAGTGGCCTATGTTAGGACCCATATTGAGACGGTAGGGAAGCATAGTAATGTCTGAGGTATAGATAAGTTGCTTCTCATAAATGGTAGTAACATTGTGTCTACAGCAGCTGGATCGCCTTCCACCATCACTGGGTAGTTTTGTCCAAGGAAGAGCGAGTTTCCTCCAAGACTTCCAATACTGAACCAGGGAGAAGGTGTTGGCGCTAGTACACTAGTATCCATCCCGAATACCCTACGACGGATGTTGGAATAGATCCGGAGAGTGCAACCATACGAGACAACACCTACTTCCTTAGTAACATCAGAAGTGCCCCGTATACAGACAAGAAGAGGTGATCCATCGGAATAAGTTGCCAGGCGCCACTGAGTATATGGGTCCTGCTCGTCCTCATGCTCGTGAATAAAATTTTCAAGTATAGGTGGTGGAATGTTCACAGGACCTTGGAAACACAAGAAGGTTAATTAGTAAAGGGAAACTAGCTAACCCACATGCATGTGGATGAAACAATTATAATTATGGTGGAAGATAAATGTACCGAAATCATGAGGATTCCATGCAAAAACAGTGCCACGAGTGGTGGCAGCAAACACAAGACCCTCGTATTGAATTGCATCACAATACTCATCCGTGTATAGAAACTGATTTTTAGCAATATCCATCAAGTCAAACCATGAAGGACGACAACAAGCTTCTCGAAGATAGCGGCAACATAAGCATTCCTATAACCCCAAGAGCGGTTGGGAACTCGACAAATTGCTATCTTCCGTACAGGACAGTCAGCATGATCGTATTTGAACTCACGTAGAATACCGGTGTACTCAACCTCTGGGTAGTCATCTGAGATTTTTCGAAGTGGAACCCGGTGACGAGTGTACACGTTCACAAGTTCCCACTCGCAGTTGTACCCAATATAAACAACCCAATATCCATTTGCACCTGCCCAAGCCTTGCCCTCAAGCGATGGCATCTTAACATCATACGTATTATTATCAAGCGGCGTCAACTTACACAAGGCGAGGCTTCCCTCGTCCCCGTGCCAGTCAGCAGGGTCACGACAAAGAAGATAGGGGAGATCAAACCGCTCCTGAACCCTTGGGTTCCTTGTAATGATGTTATTAGTTGAGTCGAGAATGGTCTTGAACGAATCTGCCATGCTAGCCGAGGTGATGACATCGCACCGATCAATGAGTTCCTCCACTGCGTCATCATTCAGATCGGGGCAAGAATAATAGGGTCATTTCCAGCTTGTTCCCTCCATGGAGAAGACGATCAAACAATGGCAGAAGGAAGGGTGAAGGAAAATGGAGGAGGGATAAAGAGCTAGCATGCGACAACAGATCCAAATCAAGAGGGAAAGGCGAAGAGTCGGTGGATGGTTTCCACGATACATGAAGAGGCGTCTGGGAAGCGAACGGTTGCCACAGAGGTCACACACTGACGACAACGGCCGAGTGAACTGCATGCAATCCCATTGCACAATACACATGTCTTGTTAAGTTGAACCATTTATGTTCTCTTGTGTTAATGCAAGCAGTTCATTCGAGTGAACTGCATGCCGTATATCGCACACACCTTGATCTGGCTGACCGTTTATTTTGTGTTGCCTAATCACAACCAGTTCATTCGAGTGAACTGTATGCTGTATATCGCACACACCTTCATCTGGCTGCCCGTTTCTTTTCTGTGGCCTAATCACAAACAATTCATCCGAGTGAACCGTATGCTGTGTATCGCACACGCCTGCATCTGGCTGCCCATTTCTTTTGTTCCTCCTCATCGCAAACAGTTAACTGAATTGAACCGTATGCCCTTTATCGCACACGCAACTAAAATCTGAACCGTGTTTGATGCATCCTCCATCGCAAACATTTTCACCTTTTTGATGGTTTTCATACACCATCGTTTGCAATTATTGCATCACACACAGTTTCTCGAAGGGTCTCTGATCGTAGTGTCGCGTTAGCAACATCCTGTAGTACTGTCACAAACCAAAGCTTCTCACAATAAGCGTGATGGTTTCGGTAGGGAACGTGCTACCTTTGGGGACGAAATGATATCCGTTGCCTCTTATTGCTTTCAAAAAATTTCGAGTGTCAACATAGAACAACAGGGGTGTTGTGTTTAATTTTAGAATTTTTCACGGTTCGTTTGGACATTTTTATACATTAACTGAAATTTCCAGGCATTTTATGCGCATAATTCAAATTTGAACTACATGCACAAGCTCCAGTGCATATAAACTAGTTGAAAAATCAAATCTCTGTCCTTGGTTGCATGCTTAGGTCCCATGCAAGAAATGGGAATGAATTTCAAACACCCTGCCACTGTCACTTGGCCGCAAACATTGAGATACCTGGTTTTTAAATTCTCGTAAATCCAAAACTCGTCTGAAATTCATGAAACTTGGCATGCTATCATGGAGCGGCATCAACATGCCGTGGTAAAATTTTGTCCCATTTGGGGCAGGTTTGTGTATAAGCTTCTCACAAACCAGAGCTTCTCACAACAAGCGTGATGGTTTCGGTAGGGAACGTGCCACCTTTGGGAATGAAACGATATCCGTTGCCTCTTATTGCTTTCAAATTTTTTCTAGTGTCAACATAGAACAACAGGAGTGTTGTGTTTAATTTTTGAATTTTTCGGGGTTCATTTGGAATTTTTTATACATTAACTGGGCTTTCCAGGCATTTTATGTGCATAATTCAAATTTGAACTACATGCACATTCTCCAGTGCATATAAACTAGTTCAAAAATCAAATATGTGTCCTTGGTTGCATGCTTAGGTCCCATGCAAGAAATGGGAAATGAATTTCAAACACCCTGCCACTGTCACTCGGCTGCAAACATTGAGATACCTGGTTTTTAAATTCTAGTAAATCCAAAACTCTTCTAAACTTCATGAAACTTGGCATACTATCATGGAGCGGCATCAACATGTCGTGGTAATATTTTTGTCCCATTTGGGGCGGGTTTGGGTATAAGCTTCACACAAACCAGAGCGTGATGGTTTCGGTAGGGAACGTGCCCGTCGTGTCTCAATTGCTACGGGGGACTCGCCATCAATCGGGAGAGCTGCCAATCGTGAAGCGACAACAACGATGTTATCCAACAGGTTAGAGTAATGACCCGGAGGTGTTGAAACGTGATGAGACAGAAAGTTGTTTTGACGAGGCGGAGGAGGCGGATCCGTCGCACGAGGCTGAACCGACGCTCCAGTCCCGGGTGCCTCCGTCCGGTTCACCACTGGTTGGTTACTGGTGCCGGCTCTGGGTGTGTTAAAGAGATTCCTCGCCTCCAAGACCGACGGAAGGCGCGATCGGTATCTTCTCCTCATGACGTCCTCCGACGCACTCTGATCCAACATAACCCGGTACGCCTGAGCCTCCAATCCGGCCCGCTCTACAGCCATCCTGGCGCTCTCTGCTGCCAGGTCCGCTTTAGCTTGAGTTATCTGATCCTTCACCTTTGCAATCTCCGCGTTGTGCTAATCCCGGTTTGCCGTGTCCACCTCCGCTGCTAGTAACGTTGCAAAAGTGTCGAACAGATCAGACAAAATCGGAGCCGGAGGCGGTGCAGAGCACCCTGCTCCCACTGGTGTTGCTGTTGCTGAACCGGAGATCATTGCCGCGGCGGTAGAAGAGTGTTGCGCTGGTTGTGTACCGGCCATGAAGACCGCGACCCGGCTTGGCAGATCGAGGGGGTCCGGAATACTGTTGCCATCGGAGCCTTCACTAATCCGGCTGTCCTGCAGCTGGTACAGCGAGTCGGTCTCTCCGGTTGAAGACTCATCATCAGAACAAACAACGGTTTCGCCACTAGACACTGATCTATCCTCATATTACGCCCCATGGATGACACCTACGAAGACATGCTTTACAGTGGGCTGAACCTGGTCGGCGCTTGCATGCTGAGCCGTCTCGATGATGTCGGTGCAGATGTCCGGCTTAGGGCCCGGTCCGCCGATCTTGCTGATGAAAATGTGAATTCCGCCAAAGGGGACCCGATACCTGTACTCGATTGAACCGGCCTCAGGACCCCACCCTGCGTCGTTGATGTAGAGCTTGCCGCGACAACTCTTAGTCATCCGGCCCACAGCGTATCCCTTGAGTCCTTCGAAGCTGCCCTTCAAGAACTCAAAACCATCGTGCGATAGCCCCACGGTGGGTGCCAACTGTCATGGTTTTGTCATGGCAGATGTCCTCGTAAAAGGACTTAGTCGTGGTGCCATCTCTACGGGTTAACTTAAAGGGGTTAAACCGGACAAGGGACACGAGAGTTTATACTAGTTCGGCCACTTACGATGAAGGTAAAGCTTACGTCTAGTTGTGATAGAATTGATGGGGTTTCAATGACCAGGGAGCGAATCCGCTTTGCCTGGCTCTCGAGTTGTTGTCTATTGTCCCTAAACCGCCGTTGGGTCGTCCCTTTATATACACAGGTTGACACTCGTCGATTTACAGAGTCCCGGGGCTGGATTATCAATGTGTCCAACTCGGTCTCTATCTCTCCTATCTTACAATATAAGTTACATGATAATGTCAGTTTACATCTACAGGCCTTAATCCGCCATTGGGCCTTGGGCCTTCGTAAAGCGCCATCATCCTTGGTCTTCATGGGCTTCTAATCTTCATAGAGTTAACCCGGCCACTCCTGGCCGGTTTACGTCTAGTAGTAATATCCCCA
>NC_057800.1:539592241-539593012 GCF_018294505.1 Triticum aestivum
GTGCTATACAAACGGTTATTAACCCCTTTCCACGACGGCGTTCGGAACCGTCACCTAGTGAGTGTGGGCGATAGGGGGGTCATTCCCACATGACCCAGAAACCATCGGGGATATGCCCTCCTAGCACACACACTTGGCAAAATGAGGTCGTGTGCGACTGGCGAGCGACCAAATATGGTTATACGTCCAGTAGTGCTAAAAAATAAAATTATACAGGCGAAATCCTTTCCGGACGTAAGTACATCCCACATTGTCAGTCCCTGCTAAACGTTTCCATTTGTATATACATCTCACACAGTCACTCCAAGGAAAACGTTTGCGCAAGGTGGCATAACACAAACAGTTTTCAAGAGAATGTCGTGTGTGATTGTTCATTGATCCAACACGGTTTATTCCTAGAAACTGTGTGCATTGCCTGAGGTCATCGCCCATGGTGTTTTCCCAGTAACCGTTTGCAATAGGAAGACCCAATTAGAAAGCTAACAGGCCAATCAGCAGGCTAATTGCCCTATTATTAATAATCCATTTACTAATCTAATTGACATTCATATTAAGCACATAATATATTCCATTTCCATATTAAGAAAGTGGGATTTCATAATTGAAATGCATCGGAGTACAACATGATATAGCTTCAGCACTCAGCTACCCCATTACACAACTGCACCAGCAGCAAGTTTCACATGCAACATCTAGAACCTTTCGAAATTAGCATCATAGATGGTACATAGAGAGATGAATCTCATCTGGAAAACTGCTAAAGCGGAAGGC
>NC_057800.1:539593022-539623207 GCF_018294505.1 Triticum aestivum
AATATTGAGCCTTCATTCATGTTGAAGGTCTTTGCAACTTTAGGCCAGTGCATGTGGATGATTGACCGTCCATCCTTCGGCCTCTTCAGGAACACTTCAATATTGAACCGTAGGTGTTGTATGAAAACTTTCCTCGCCTCCTAACCACAGAGGTGGTTTGAGAGGTAATCATCAATGAACCCTGAAAATAAGGATGTGTATAAGTATATTCTCTATGTTGTAAATGGGGCAAAGGAATAAAAAAGGCAAGGCATAATAGTTAGTACCATCTTGTAAACCTCAGTGCTTCCCATTGTTTTCGTGCAACACATATAAGGTAGTTAGTCATCAGGTTAAGTAAAGGTTCACATGCTATCATTAAAATATGTTGATGATAAATAAGCACATTGCAGATTCATCAGATTAATTCAATCCACATGGAAAACCCATTTATCCAAACCAAGCATGATTAAGAACTAGGAAATATAGCACTTGTATATGTTTCTCATGTATTAGGTGCAGCCAAATTCGATTTACTCCTCACATGGTATACAATAACAAAATGCAGCCACAACAATTGAACATCGCATTGCAGAATTAAACCAAGCAGTTAACTAAACACCACAACAAATGAACCAAACATTAACTGAGCACCACATTGCACAATATAACATACACCTAATAGAAGATTAGATAGTGAACCAAACCAAGCATGCTTAACAACTTGGAAATATAGCAATTGTATTTGTTTCTCATGTATTTAGTATAGCCAAATTCGATTTATTTCTCACATGGCATACAATAACAGAATGCAGCCACAATAATTGAACATCGCATTGCAGAATTGAACCAAGCAGTTAACTAAACACCACAACAAATGAACCAAACATTAACTGAGCACCACATTGCACAATATAATGTTGGAAATATGCCCTAGAGGCAATAATAAAAGCATTATTATTATATTTCCTTGTTCATGATAATTGTCTTTATTCATGCTATAATTGTGTTATCCGGAAATCGTAATACATGTGTGAATAACAGACACCAACATGTCCCTAGTGAGCCTCTAGTTGACTAGCTCGTTGATCAACAGATAGTCATGGTTTCCTGACTATGGACACTGGATGTCATTGATAACGAGATCACATCATTGGGAGAATGATGTGATGGACAAGACCTAATCCTAAACATAGCACAAGATCGTATAGTTCGTTTGCTAGAGTTTTCCAATGTCAAAGTATCTTTTCCTTAGACCATGAGATCGTGTAACTCCCGGATACCGTAGGAGTGCTTTGGGTATGCCAAACGTCACAACGTAACTGGGTGACTATAAAGGTAGACTACGGGTATCTCCGAAAGTGTCTGTTGGGTGACATGGATCAAGACTGGGATTTGTCACTCCGTATGACGGAGAGGTATCACTGGGCCCACTCGGTAATGCATCATCATAATGAGCTCAGAGTGACCAAGTGTCTGGTCACGGGATCATGCATTGCGGTACGAGTAAAGTGACTTGCCGGTAACGAGATTGAACGAGGTATTGGGATACCGACGATCGAATCTCGGGCAAGTAACATATCAATAGACAAAGGGAATAGCGTACGGGATTGATTGAATCCTCGACATCGTGGTTCATCCGATGAGATCATCGTGGAGCATGTGGGAGCCAACATGGGTATCTAGATCCCGCTGTTGGTTATTGACCGGAGAGTCGTCTCGGTCATGTCTGCTTGTCTCCCGAACCCGTAGGGTCTACACACTTAAGGTTCGGTGACGCTAGGGTTATGAAGATATGTATATGCAGAAACCCGAATGTTGTTCGGAGTCCCGGATGAGATCCCGGACGTCACGAGGAGTTCCGGAATGGTCCGGAGGTAAAGAATTATATATAGGAAGTGCTATTTCGGGCATCGGGACAAGTTTCGGGGTTATCGGTATTGTACCGGGACCACCGGAAGGGTCCCGGGGGTCCACCGGGTGGGGCCACCTGTCCCGGGGGGGCACATGGGCTGTAGGGGGTGCGCCTTGGCCTAGATGGGCCAAGGGCACCAGCCCCTATAGGCCCATGCGCCTAGGGTTTCCACCATGGAAGAGTCCATGTGGTGGAAGGCACCCCTAGGTGCCTTGGGGGGGAGGGAAACCTCCCCTTGGCCGCCGCCCCCCCTAGTAGATCTCATCTACTAGGGCCAGCGCCCCCCCCATGGCACCCCTATATATAGTGGGGGGAGAGGAGGGATTTCACACCAGCCCCTGGCGCCTCCATCTCCCCCCGTTACGTCTCTCCCTCGTAGTCTCGGCGAAGCCCTGCTGCTGTGACGCCCTGCATCCACCACCACGCCGTCGTGCTGCTGGATATTCATCAACCTCTCCTTCCCCCTTGCTGGATCAAGAAGGAGGAGACGTCTCCCGTCCCGTACGTGTGTTGAACGCGGAGGTGCCATCCGTTCGGCGCTGGTCATCGGTGATTTGGATCACGTCGAGTACGACTACATCATCACCGTTCTTTTGAACGCTTCCGTGCGCAATCTACAAAGGTATGTAGATGCATATAATCACTCGTTGCTAGATGAACTCCTAGATGATCTTGGTGAAACGAGTAGGAAAATTTTTGTTTTCTGCAACGTTCCCCAACAGTGGCATCATGAGCTAGGTCTATGCGTAGTTCTTCTTGCGCGAGTAGAACACAATTTGTTGTGGGCGTAGATTTGTCAACTTTCTTGCCGTTACTAGTCCTTTCTTGCTTCAGCGGTATTGTGGGATGAAGCGGCCTGGACCAACCTTACACGTACGCTTACGTGAGACCGGTTCCACCGACTAACATGCACTAGTTGCATAAGGTGGCTGGCGGGTGTCTGTCTCTCTCACTTTAGTTGGAGCGGAATCGATGAACAGGGTCCTTATGAAGGGTAAATAGAAGTTGACAAATCACGTTGTGGCTTTAACGTAGGTAAGAAAACGTTCTGGCTAGAACCCTAACTCAGCCACGTAAAACTTGCAACAACAATTAGAGGACGTCTAACTTGTTTTTGCAGCAAGTGGTTTGTGATATGATATGGCCAAAGTTGTGATGAATGATGAATGATCTACATGTGATGTATGAGATGTTCATGCTATTGTAATAGGATTCACGACTTGCATGTCGATGAGTATGACAACCGGCAGGAGCCATAGGAGTTGTCTTTATTCTTTTTATGACCTGCGTGTCATCGAGAAACGCCATGTAAATTACTTTACTTTATTGCTAAACGCGTTAGCCATAGTAGTAGAAGTAATAGTTGGCGAGCAACTTCATGGAGACACGATGATGGAGATCATGATGATGGAGATCATGGTGTCAAGCCGGTGACAAGATGATCATGGAGCCCCAAGATGGAGATCAAAGGAGCTATGTGATATTGGCCATATCATGTCACGTTTATTATTTGATTGCATGTGATGTTTATCATGTTTTGCATCTTGTTTACTTAGAACGACGGTAGTAAATAAGATGATCCCTCACAATAAATTCAAGAAGTGTTCCCCCTAACTGTGCACCGTTGCGACAGTTCGCTGTTTCAAAACACCACGTGATGATCGGGTGTTTTATTCAGACGTTCACATACAACGGGTGTAAGAAAGATTTACACATGCAAACACTTAGGTTAACTTGACGAGCCTAGCATGTATAGACATGGCCTCGGAACACAGAAGACCGAAAGGTCGAGCATGAGTCGTATAGAAGATACGATCAACATGAAGATGTTCACCGACGTTTACTAGTCCGTCTCACGTGATGATCGGACACGGTCTAGTTAAACTCGGATCATGTAATACTTAGATGACTGGAGGGATGTCTAATCTAAGTGGGAGTTCATTAATAATTTGATTAGTTGAACTTAATTATCATGAACTTAGTCTAAATATTTTACAATATGTCTTGTAGATTAAATGGCCAACGTAGTCCTCAACTTCAACGCGTTCCTAGAGAAAACCAAGCTGAAAGACGATGGCAGCAACTATACGGACTGGGTCCGGAACCTGAGGATCATCCTCATAGCTGCCAAGAAAGATTATGTCCTACAAGCACCGCTTGGTGACGCACCCGTTCTCCCTGCAGAACAAGATGTTATGAACGCTTGGCAGGCACGTTCCGATGACTACTCCCTCGTTCAGTGCGGCATGCTTTACAGCCTAGAGCCGGGGCTCCAAAAGCGTTTTGAGAGACATGGAGCATATGAGATGTTCGAAGAGCTGAAAATGGTTTTCCAAGCTCATGCCCGGGTTGAGAGATATGAAGTCTCCGACAAATTCTTCAGCTGTAAGATGGAGGAAAACAGTTCTGTCAGTGAGCACATACTCACTATGTCTGGGTTGCATAACCGCTTGACTCAGCTGGGAGTTAATCTCCCGGATGATGCGGTCATTGACAGAATCCTCCAGTCGCTTCCACCAAGCTACAAGAGCTTTGTGATGAACTTCAATATGCAGGGGATGGAAAAGACCATTCCTGAAGTATTTGCTATGCTGAAATCAGCGGAGGTAGAAGTCAGGAAGGAACATCAAGTGTTGATGATCAATAAAACCACTAAGTTCAAGAAAGGCAAGGGTAAAAAGAGCTTCAAGAAGGACGGCAAGGAGGTTGCCGCGCCCGGCAAGCAAGCTGCCGGGAAGAAGCCAAAGAATGGACCCAAGCCCGAGACTGAGTGCTTTTATTGCAAGGGAAGCGGTCACTGGAAGCGGAACTGCCCTAAGTACTTAACGAATAAGAAGGCCGGCAAAACAAAAGGTATATGTGATATACATGTAATTGATGTGTACCTTACTAGTGCCCGCAGTGGCTCCTAGGTATTTGATACCGGTGCAGTTGCTCACATTTGTAACTCAAAGCAGGGGCTGCAGAATAAGCGGAAACTGGCAAAGGACGAGGTGACGATGCGCGTCGGGAATGGTTCCAAGGTCAATGTGATCGCCGTCGGCACGCTACCTCTGCATCTCCCTTCGGGATTAGTTTTAAACCTTAATAATTGTTATTTAGTGCCAGCTTTGAGCATGAACATTGTATCGGGATCTCGTTTAATTCGAGATGGCTACTCTTTTAAATCTGAGAATAATGGTTGTTCCATTTTTATGAGAGATATGTTTTATGGTCATGCTCCTATGGTGAATGGTTTATTCTTTATGAATCTCGAACGTGATGCTACACATGTTCATAATGTAAGTACCAAAAGAAGTAAGGTTGATAATGATAGTCCCACATACCTGTGGCACTGCCGCCTTGGTCACATAGGTGTCAAACGCATGAAGAAGCTCCATGCTGATGGACTTTTAGAGTCTCTTGATTATGAATCATTTGACACATGCGAACCATGCCTTATGGGTAAAATGACCAAGACTCCGTTCTCAGGAACAATGGAGTGAGCAACTGACTTATTGGAAATCATACATACTGATGTGTGCGGTCCAATGAGTGTTGAGGCTCGCGGTGGCTACCGTTATGTTCTCACCCTCACTGATGATTTAAGTAGGTATGGGTATATCTACTTAATGAAACACAAGTCTGAAACCTTTGAAAAGTTCAAGGAATTTCAGAGTGAGGTTGAAAATCAACGTGACAGGAAAATCAAGTTTCTACGATTAGATCGTGGAGGAGAATACTTGAGTCACGAGTTTGGCACACACTTAAGAAAATGTGGAATAGTTTCACAACTCACGCCGCCTGGAACACCTCAGCGTAATGTTCGGTGACGCTAGGGTTATGAAGATATGTATATGCAGAAACCCGAATGTTGTTCGGAGTCCCGGATGAGATCCCGGACGTCACGAGGAGTTCCGGAATGGTCCGGAGGTAAAGAATTATATATAGGAAGTGCTATTTCGGGCATCGGGACAAGTTTCGGGGTTATCGGTATTGTACCGGGACCACCGGAAGGGTCCCGGGGGTCCACCGGGTGGGGCCACCTGTCCCGGGGGGGCACATGGGCTGTAGGGGGTGCGCCTTGGCCTAGATGGGCCAAGGGCACCAGCCCCTATAGGCCCATGCGCCTAGGGTTTCCACCATGGAAGAGTCCATGTGGTGGAAGGCACCCCTAGGTGCCTTGGGGGGGAGGGAAACCTCCCCTTGGCCGCCGCCCCCCTAGTAGATCTCATCTACTAGGGCCAGCGCCCCCCCCCCATGGCACCCCTATATATAGTGGGGGGAGAGGAGGGATTTCACACCAGCCCCTGGCGCCTCCATCTCCCCCCGTTACGTCTCTCCCTCGTAGTCTCGGCGAAGCCCTGCTGCTGTGACGCCCTGCATCCACCACCACGCCGTCGTGCTGCTGGATCTTCATCAACCTCTCCTTCCCCCTTGCTGGATCAAGAAGGAGGAGACGTCTCCCGTCCCGTACGTGTGTTGAACGCGGAGGTGCCGTCCGTTCGGCGCTGGTCATCGGTGATTTGGATCATGTCGAGTACGACTACATCATCACCGTTCTTTTGAACGCTTCCGTGCGCGATCTACAAAGGTATGTAGATGCATCTAATCACTCGTTGCTAGATGAACTCCTAGATGATCTTGGTGAAATGAGTAGGAAATTTTTTGTTTTCTGCAACGTTCCCCAACATATAACATACTCGTAATAGAAGATCGGACAGTTAACCAAACCAAGCATTCTTAACAACTTGGAAATATTGCACCCTGAAGAATTGAACATCACATTTGCAGAATTGAACCAAGCAGTTAACTGAACACCACATTGCACGACATATAGAACATATACACTATAACAGAAGATTGCATGGTAAAAGTAGATAGCACAATTCACTAGAATTTGTTAAGGAAAGGCAGTAACTAGCAAACTGACATGGGTCCTTATAGTGAGCTAATAAGACAAGCTACTCCTCATTGTCAGAGATATCAATGACGATTGGCTCCTTGGACGTGGAAGAGGGAAAGGCCTTCGCATCGTGGGTGCCCTCGTTGTAGTGGTGAGTTGCGTGAGCCGCTCCGGGCACCAACCTGATGGCTCTCGAGATGAGGTAAGAACGTGTACGCTAAGAAAACACATCGCAGTCTTTGTCGTAGGCACCGACGGTGGCCTCGAGAAAACGCCACGAACTGTCGTTTAAAGCAGCCAACCGCGTCACGACGTCGGTGTGCGAGGCGCCAACAGTGGCCTCAGCGACGAGCTGCTCCTCCAAGATCTGGGGGTCGGCACGAATGGCAGCCATCGCGACCTCATCCGCGCATGCGGCCGCGATTTGCTTTTCCGCTGCCAAATGCTCCTTGACATCCTGGCTATACTGTGTGCACAATGGCTTAGGCTGGCACTTATTTGGTGGAGGGGTCGGTGATTTGGGTGGAAGGTATCGCGCTCGCACCGGCGGTCGGGGCATGTGGGATGTGGAAGGAGGAGGAGGATGGGGGTCGGGTGTGGATTACCTGCCTGGATAGGCGAGGCCAGGCAGTGTGAAGGAGGGTCGCCGATGAGGAGGCGGAACTGCAAGCAAGGAGTGCAGGTTTCAACTTGGAAAGGAAGGTGGAAACAGGGGAAATGTGGCTTTTGGTAAGGGGGAGGGGGCGGGAAGGTAGATATTTCCGCGGAAGTCGAAAATTTGGAATCACTTCAGCGAAAAAACTGGCCCTCAAAGTGTCATCAGACACGGTCCCTAATTCAGAGCAGGATGTGGACTGTAGCCGTCGCACCTTCTCGCATACGCCATATGGGTACTATACACCGACGGTGCTACAAGATATTTTTTGCTGCATCTCACACACGGTTGGTTATAATAAACTGTGTGGGATCTACTTGATTTTTCGTCTTGATTTGAATTACATAATGGGGTCACATCGGCCATGGACGATGTTTGAATTGCTAGACCTTTTATCTGTAGTGAACATGCAACTATATGTGTGTCCTAAAAGAATTGGAATTATTCAGGGTTCGTTTGTACATTTCTATGCATTAAGTGAGTTTTCAATGCATTTATGTGCATAATTCAAATTTAAACTACATGCACATGCTCTAGTGCATATAAATTGGTTGAAAAATCAAATCTTTGTCCTTGGGTGCATGCTTAGGTCCCTTGCAAGAAATGGGAATGAATGTCAAACACCCTACCACCGTCACTTGGCCGCAAACATTGAGATACCTGGTTTTTAAATTCTAGTAAATCCAAAACTAGTCTGAAATTCATGAAACTTGGCATGCTATCATGGAGAGGCATCAACATGCCGTGGTAAATTTTTTGTCCCATTTGGGGTAGGTTTGAGTATATGCTTCTCACAAACCAGAGCTTCTCACAACAAGCATGATGGTTTCGTGTAGGGAACGTCCCACCATTTAGGATGAAACGATATCCATTGCCTCTTATTGCTTTCAAATATTTTCTTGTGTCAACATAGAACAACAGGAGCGTCGTGTCAATTTTTGGGATTTTTCGGGGTTCGTTTGGACATTTTTATGCATTAATTGAGTTTTCACTTCATTTATGTGCATAATTCGAATTTGAACTACATGCACATGCTCTAATGCATATAAATTGGTTTAAAAAAAATCAAATATGTGTCCTTGGGTGCATGCTCAGGTCACATGCAAGAAATGGGAATGAATGTCAAACACCCTGCAATGGTCACTCGGTCGCAAACATTGAGATGCTTGGTTTTAAATTCTAGTAAATCCAAAGCTCGTCCAAAATTCATGAAACTTGGCATGCTATCATGGAGCGGCATCAACATGCCGTGGTAAATTTTTTGTCCCATTTGGGGCAGGTTTGGGGATATGCTTCTCACAATAAGCCGGATGGTTTCGGTAGGGAAGGTCCCACCTTTGGGGACGAAACGATATCCATTGCCTCTTATTACTTTCAATTTTTTTTCTCGTGTCAACATAGAACAACGGGAGTGTTGTGTCAATTTTTGGGATTTGGGGGGGGGGTTCGTTTGGACATTTTTATGCATTAATTGAGTTTTCAATGCATTTATGTGCATAATTCAAATTTAAACTACATGCACATGCTCTAATGCATATAAATTGGTTGAAAAATCAAATTTGTGTCCTTGGGTGCTTGCTTAGGTCCCATGCAAGAAGTGGGAATGAATGACAAACACCCTGCTACGGTCACTCAGCCGCAAACATTGAGATACCTGGTTTTTAAATTCTAATAAATCCAAATCTCGTCCGAAATTCATGAAACTTGGCATGCTATCATGGAGCGGCATCAACATGCCGTGGTAAATTTTTTGTCCCATTTCGGGCAGGTTTGGGGATATGCTTCTCACAAACCGGAGGTTCACACAACAAGTCGGATGGTTTCAGTAGGGAACGTCCCATCTTTGGGGATGAAACGATATCCATTGCCTCTTATTGCTTTCAATTTTTTTCTCGTGTCAACATAGAACAACAGGAGTGTTGTGTCAATTTTTGGGATTTTTCAGGGTTCGTTTGGACATTTTTATGCATTAATTGAGTTTTCAATGCATTTATGTGCATAATTCAAATTTGAACTATTCACATGCTCTAATGCATATAAATTGGTTCAAAAATCAAATCTATGTCCTTGGGTGCATGCTTAGGTCCCATGCAAGAAATGGGAATGATTGTCAAACACCGTGCCACAGTCAGTCGGCCGCAAACATTGAGATACCTGGGTTTTAAATTCTAGTAAATCCAAAGCTCGTCCGAAATTCATGAAACTTGGCATGCTATCATGGAGCGGTATCAACATGTCGTGGTAAATGTTTTGTCCCATTTGGGGCAGGTTTCGGGATATGCTTCTCAATAACCAGGGCTTCTCACAACAAGGGTGATGGTTTCGGTAGGGAACGTCCCACCTTTGGGGACGAAATGATATCCATTGCCTCTTATTGCTTTCAAAAAAATCTCGTGTCAACATAGAACAACAGGAGTGTCGTGTCATTTTTTTTGATTTTTCGGGGTTCGTTTGGACATTTTTATGCATTAATTGAGTTTTCAATGCATTTATGTGCATAATTCAAATTTGAACTACATGCACATGCTCTAATGCATATAAATTGGTTGAAATTCAAATCTGTGTCCTTGGGTGCATGCTTAGGTCCCATGCAAGAAATTGGAATGAATTTCAAACACCAGGGCACCGTTGATTGCCAGCTAAACGTTGAGATACTTCATTTTTAAATTCTAGTAAATCCAAAACTCGTCTGAAATTCATGAAACTTGGCATGCTTTCATGGAATGGTACCCGACATGCTGTGGTATTTTTCATGTCCATTTTGAGAGAAGGCGCACTCGAATAACAGGCAACATAGGCATTTTGAAAAAATAGCTGCCACTTTAATATCTTAAACGGTTGTATAATTCAAATCGTGTGCATTCTGTTAACCATTCACGTGACGCCACGTGTCTTCGTTTTAATGGCTATAGGAGGTGCCCTGCGGACAGCTGCTTGACCTTGACTGAATGGGAGGCGTGCGAGCGGAGTCCGGTGCGCAGGCTGACCGAGAGGTGTGCAAGCTGTCCTGCAATGTGCGGGCTCACCGAGAAGCGTGCAAGTTGTACGCTGCTCAGGCTCACTGGGAAGCAAGCCCTTTGACTTCCATAGCCGCCCGCCTTCCTCTCCATTAATGGCGCCCGAGTCACTGTTTAATATGGGCGACCTTACTGTTCGCCTCCCATTCCCCTCCCTCCCGTAGACCTCCACCAATGCCATGGCGCCGAATGATCATCTGCCACTAGTCTTCAAGTTTGGTGAAATCGACTCTGAGCCGGAGGAGATAGAAAACAAGGAGGAATGGGGCCTCATGGACATGGCCCAGAACGAGCTAGCCGCGGCGGTTGCTGCCCCCGCTCTAGTCAGCTCCCATCCCCGCGCCAGCGACCATCCCCGTAGCATTGACGGGCTGGTCGTCGAGCACTATTACAGAGCTAGAAGCCGCGGGCGTCAGCGAGGTCTCCGCGGACCCGCGCGAGCTCATGTACATGCCAGCGCCAACGCCTATGCACGTGCCCGTGCGCGCCCTCCACCCACCGTGGCGCCGACCCCCGTGCGTTTGGCTGCACCCGCCGCGCCCGTGCCCCTGCCCGTGCCCCTGCCCGTGCGCGCCCCTCCACCCACTGCGGTGTCGGTCCCCGTGCGTTTGGCTGCACCCACCGTGCCCGTGCATGTGCCTCCCTCAGCGGCATGGGACACTGCCGTACACCGCTACCTCTTAGCGCCGCCAGTTGCCGTCCTCCCGCGCCCCGCCCGTCGATCGCACGATGACATGATGTTTGATTTACAAGTGATGAACATTTTGCGCTGCCTTGAAGACTTCAACAACAGCGTTCCGGAGGACGACAACGACAACGATAACGACGGTGCGGCACGCCACCTCCGCCCCCGCCGGAAATAGTTCTTTTGAGGGTTTAATATTGTATCTCGAATTCTCGATCATATGAATATAAATTCGCAGTGTGACTGAATGAAAGATATGGTTTGAACGAACTTCCTTTTTCTCTCTTAATGTAAAGACTTATCAAACGATTTTCTTTTGAAAAAAACGTCAATGGTATTTAAATATGAAACACTCATCGCAAACGTTTTAGTTAGAACACCTGTACGCAAACCGACAGCTTCCCCAGGAAGCCAAGGGAAAATGTGTCGAGTAGGATTTCTGCATCCCTTCAACGCAAACGGTTGTTTTGCATGACCCGTGTGCAACCACGTACAAACAATTGGGTAAGATTTGCATATCTGTCATTTTGGGTATGTTGCCATTTCTCAAACTGGAAAGATTGACATTTGTTTATCTAGTAACATTGGCATTTGTCAACCTTGTAACACTGCAATTTGTCAAAATATGCAGCTACAAATCGCTAGCACTATCTAATTTTTGCAACTAAAATCACTAGCACTGTTCATATGGACACCACTAGCAGGTGTGAGTTCATGGATGCACATGCAAATGTACCATTGATTACATACAACAAGTCATCAACCCACAACGACAACGAGGATGCATGTTGGATTATAGATCATTTCGAACAAAACATTCTAGTAAAGTTTTTCTCACACAACAAATAACAAAGCGATGAAATGAACTTCAGCTCAACCACTCATCGGCATTGGAAACGCTTGCTTTGAACCAGAAGTGATTCTCTGGGAAGGGCCAGCTACTGTCAATCTCGAGACGAACGCAGGACTGATGATCGAGGCTGAAGTGGCCTATGTTAGGACCCATATTGAGACGGTAGGGAAGCATAGTAATGTCTGAGGTATAGATAAGTTGCTTCTCATAAATGGTAGTAACATTGTGTCTACAGCAGCTGGATCGCCTTCCACCATCACTGGGTAGTTTTGTCCAAGGAAGAGCGAGTTTCCTCCAAGACTTCCAATACTGAACCAGGGAGAAGGTGTTGGCGCTAGTACACTAGTATCCATCCCGAATACCCTACGACGGATGTTGGAATAGATCCGGAGAGTGCAACCATACGAGACAACACCTACTTCCTTAGTAACATCAGAAGTGCCCCGTATACAGACAAGAAGAGGTGATCCATCGGAATAAGTTGCCAGGCGCCACTGAGTATATGGGTCCTGCTCGTCCTCATGCTCGTGAATAAAATTTTCAAGTATAGGTGGTGGAATGTTCACAGGACCTTGGAAACACAAGAAGGTTAATTAGTAAAGGGAAACTAGCTAACCCACATGCATGTGGATGAAACAATTATAATTATGGTGGAAGATAAATGTACCGAAATCATGAGGATTCCATGCAAAAACAGTGCCACGAGTGGTGGCAGCAAACACAAGACCCTCGTATTGAATTGCATCACAATACTCATCCGTGTATAGAAACTGATTTTTAGCAATATCCATCAAGTCAAACCATGAAGGACGACAACAAGCTTCTCGAAGATAGCGGCAACATAAGCATTCCTATAACCCCAAGAGCGGTTGGGAACTCGACAAATTGCTATCTTCCGTACAGGACAGTCAGCATGATCGTATTTGAACTCACGTAGAATACCGGTGTACTCAACCTCTGGGTAGTCATCTGAGATTTTTCGAAGTGGAACCCGGTGACGAGTGTACACGTTCACAAGTTCCCACTCGCAGTTGTACCCAATATAAACAACCCAATATCCATTTGCACCTGCCCAAGCCTTGCCCTCAAGCGATGGCATCTTAACATCATACGTATTATTATCAAGCGGCGTCAACTTACACAAGGCGAGGCTTCCCTCGTCCCCGCGCCAGTCAGCAGGGTCACGACAAAGAAGATAGGGGAGATCAAACCGCTCCTGAACCCTTGGGTTCCTTGTAATGATGTTATTAGTTGAGTCGAGAATGGTCTTAAACAATCTGCCATGCTAGCCGAGGTGATGACATCGCACCGATCAATGAGTTCCTCCACTGCGTCATCATTCAGATCGGGGCAAGAATAATAGGGTCATTTCCAGCTTGTTCCCTCCATGGAGAAGACGATCAAACAATGGCAGAAGGAAGGGTGAAGGAAAATGGAGGAGGGATAAAGAGCTAGCATGCGACAACAGATCCAAATCAAGAGGGAAAGGCGAAGAGTCGGTGGATGGTTTCCACGATACATGAAGAGGCGTCTGGGAAGCGAACGGTTGCCACAGAGGTCACACACTGACGACAACGGCCGAGTGAACTGCATGCAATCCCATTGCACAATACACATGTCTTGTTAAGTTGAACCATTTATGTTCTCTTGTGTTAATGCAAACAGTTCATTCGAGTGAACTGCATGCCGTATATCGCACACACCTTGATCTGGCTGACCGTTTATTTTGTGTTGCCTAATCACAAACAGTTCATTCGAGTGAACTGTATGTTGTATATCGCACACACCTTCATCTGGCTGCCCGTTTCTTTTCTGTGGCCTAATCACAAACAATTCATCCGAGTGAACCGTATGCTGTGTATCGCACACGCCTGCATCTGGCTGCCCATTTCTTTTGTTCCTCCTCATCGCAAACAGTTAACTGAATTGAACCGTATGCCCTTTATCGCACACGCAACTAAAATCTGAACCGTGTTTGATGCATCCTCCATCGCAAACGTTTTCACCTTTTTGATGGTTTTCATACACCATCGTTTGCAATTATTGCATCACACACAGTTTCTCGAAGGGTCTCTGATCGTAGTGTCGCGTTAGCAACATCCTGTAGTACTGTCACAAACCAAAGCTTCTCACAATAAGCGTGATGGTTTCGGTAGGGAACGTGCTACCTTTGGGGACGAAATGATATCCGTTGCCTCTTATTGCTTTCAAAAAATTTCGAGTGTCAACATAGAACAACAGGGGTGTTGTGTTTAATTTTAGAATTTTTCACGGTTCGTTTGGACATTTTTATACATTAACTGAAATTTCCAGGCATTTTATGCGCATAATTCAAATTTGAACTACATGCACAAGCTCCAGTGCATATAAACTAGTTGAAAAATCAAATCTCTGTCCTTGGTTGCATGCTTAGGTCCCATGCAAGAAATGGGAATGAATTTCAAACACCCTGCCACTGTCACTTGGCCGCAAACATTGAGATACCTGGTTTTTAAATTCTCGTAAATCCAAAACTCGTCTGAAATTCATGAAACTTGGCATGCTATCATGGAGCGGCATCAACATGCCGTGGTAAAATTTTGTCCCATTTGGGGCAGGTTTGTGTATAAGCTTCTCACAAACCAGAGCTTCTCACAACAAGCGTGATGGTTTTGGTAGGGAACGTGCCACCTTTGGGAATGAAACGATATCCGTTGCCTCTTATTGCTTTCAAATTTTTTCTAGTGTCAACATAGAACAACAGGAGTGTTGTGTTTAATTTTTGAATTTTTCGGGGTTCATTTGGAATTTTTTATACATTAACTGGGCTTTCCAGGCATTTTATGTGCATAATTCAAATTTGAACTACATGCACATTCTCCAGTGCATATAAACTAGTTCAAAAATCAAATATGTGTCCTTGGTTGCATGCTTAGGTCCCATGCAAGAAATGGGAAATGAATTTCAAACACCCTGCCACTGTCACTCGGCTGCAAACATTGAGATACCTGGTTTTTAAATTCTAGTAAATCCAAAACTCTTCTAAACTTCATGAAACTTGGCATACTATCATGGAGCGGCATCAACATGTCGTGGTAATATTTTTGTCCCATTTGGGGCAGGTTTGGGTATAAGCTTCACACAAACCAGAGCGTGATGGTTTCGGTAGGGAACGTGCCACCTTTGGGGACGAAACGATATATGTTGCCTCTTATTGCTTTCAAATTTTTCTTGTGTCAACATAGAACAACAGGAGTGTTGTGTTTAATTTTGGAATTTTTTTGGCTTCATTTGGACATTTTTATACATTAACTGAAATTTCCAGGCATTTTATGCGCATAATTCAAATTCGAACTACATGCACATTCTCTAGTGCATATAAACTAGTTGAAAAATCAAATATGTGTCCTTGGTTGCAAGCTTAGGTCCCATGCAAGAAATGGGAATGAATTTCAAACACCCTGCCACCGTTACTCGGCCGCAAACATTGAGATGCATGGTTTTTAAATTCTAGTAAATCCAAAACGTGTCTGAAATTCATGAAACTTGGCATGCTATCATGGAGCGGCATCAACATGTCGTGGTAAAAATTGTGTCCCATTTGGGGCAGGTTTGGGTATAAGCTTCTCACAAACCAGAGCTTCTCACAACAAGCGTGATGGTTTCGGTAGGGAACGTGCCACCTTTGGGGACAAAGCGATATCCATTGCCTCTTGTTGTTTAAAAAATACTTCATCTATTTCCCTCCTTTCATTCATAAACATACCATTTTCATGGTCTAGCAAATATTGTTCTAAAGGATCATTAGGAGGCACGACAATAGAAACAAGACCAATAATTTCATATTTACTAGGCAATTCTTTATCATAGGGTTGTCTATGATATTTAAAAAAAGGGCAACCTGGTGCATGTAGCTCCCGCTTGCGCAGGGTCCAGGGAAGGGTCCGACCATGTTGGGTCTATAGTACGCAGCCTTTCCCTACATTTCTGTAAGAGGCTGTTTCCAGGACTTGAACCCATGACCTCATGGTCACAAGGCAGCAGCTTTACCACTGCGCCAAGGCTCCCCTTTAGGGTTGTCTATGATATTTAGCAAAATTAAATTCATGAGACATATCCCCTAAACCAACAGAAACAATATCCTTTTTGCAGTCTATCTTAGCATTAACAGTATTCAAGAAGGGTCTACCAATATAATGGGACAAAAGTCATCTTGTGGGGAACCAAGAACAAGAAAATCAACATGATATTTAACTTTCCCACACAAGACTTCAACATCTCTAATAATCCCAACCGGTGAAATAGTATCTCTATTGGCAAGCTTAATTGTAACATCAATACCTTCTAGCTCAGCAGGTGCAATATCATGCATAATTTCTTCATATAAAGAATGGGGTATTGCACTAGCACTAGCATCCATATCACATAAGCCATGATAGCAATGATCTCCTATTTTAACAGAAATAACAGGCATGCCTACAACAGGTCTATGTTTATTTTTGGTATCGGGTCTAGCAATTCTAGCAGCTTCATCGTAGAAGTAAATAACATGCCCATCAATATTATCAGACAAGAGATCTTTAACCATAGCAATACTAGGTTGAACTTTAATTTGCTCAGAGGGTGTAGGTGTTCTAGTATTACTCTTACGAACCACAGTTGAAGATTTAGCATGATCATTTATTCTAGTAGGGAAAGGTGGTTTTTCAATATAAGCGGTAGGAACATTAGGATCAACATTATAAGTGATAGTATTTTCTTCAACTTTAATAGGTTCAACTACTTTTACTTCAATGAGAGGATGATATTTAATCCACTTCTCCTTAGGGAGATCAACATGAGTAGCAAAGGGTTCACAAAAAGAAACTATTATCTCAGAGTCAAGTCCATATTTAGTGCTAAATTCACCGGAAGCATTGGTATCCATAAAAGATTCAACACAATCAAACTTAGGTGTTATACCTGAATCCTTACCTTCGTCGAGTTCCCAATCTATAGAGTTGCGTTTAATCCTTTCCAATAAATCCCATTTGAATTCAATAGTCTTCATCATAAAAGAACCAGTACAAGAAGTATCGAGCATGGAGCGATTATTGAGAGAAAGCCGAGCATAATTTTTTTGAATAATAATTTCTCTTGAGAGCTTATGATTGGGGCATGAATATAACATTGACTTAAGCCTCCCCCAAGCTTGAGCGATGCTTTCTCATTCACGAGGCCAAAAATTACATATATAATTACGATCACGATGAACAAGATGCATAGGATAAAAATTCTGATGAAATTGCAGTTTCAATCGGTTGTAGTTCCATGATCCCATATCATCACATAGCCTAAACTATGTTAATGTTTTTTCTTTCAAAGATAAAGGGAATATCTTCTTCTTGATAACATCCTCGGGCATACCTGCAAGCTTAAATAATCAATAAACGTCATCCACATAGATTAGGTGCAAATCGGGATGCAATGTTCCATCTCCTGTAAAAGGATTAGCTAGCAGTTTCTCTATCATACCTGAAGGAATTTCAAAGTAAACATTTTCAGTAGGTTCAGTAGGTTGAAGAGCAACTCTTTTCTCTACTGGTCGGGGTGAAGATACCCCGAACAAGCCCCTCAAAGGATTACTTTCCATAGTAACATGTGACAGTAAATTTCAGCACACTATATAATTTTTTCCTTACCAAAGGCGCTTCACTCCCCGGCAATGGCGCCAGAAAAGAGTCTTGATGACCCACAAGTATAGGGGATCTATGGTAGTCCTTTCGATAAGTAAGAGTGTCAAACCCAACAAGGAGCAGAAGGAAATGATAAGTAGTTTTCAGTAAGGTATTCTCTGCAAGCACTGAAATTATCGGTAACATATAGTTTTGTGATAAGGTAATTTGTAATGGGTAACAAGTAATAAAAGTAAATGAGGTGCAGCAAGATGGCCCAATCCTTTTTGTAGCAAAGGACAAGCCTGGAAAAACACTTATATAAAGGAAAACGCTCCCGAGGACACATGGGAGCTAGTTTTCCTCACGTTCCTATGATTCGTGTTCGGTACTTTGATAATTTGATATGTGGGTGGACCGGTGCTTGGGTACTACCCTTCCTTGGACAAGCATCCCACTTATGATTAATCCCTCTTGCAAGCATCCGCAACTACAAAAGAAGTATTAAGGTAAACATAACCATAACATGAAACATATGGATCCAAATCAGCCCCTTTCGAAGCAACGCATAAACTAGGGTTTAAGCTTCTGTCACTCTAGCAACCCATCATCTACTTATTACTTTCCAATGCCTTCCCCTAGGCCCAAACAATGGTGAAGTGCCATGTAGTCAACGTTCACATGACACCTGCCGTGGAATTGTCACGGCAGATGTCCTAGTGTGAGGACTTAGTCGTGAGGCCAACGCATCTTTGTAGTAGCTTGAGAGGGGTTGAGCGGAATCGAGAGATGCAACACAAGAAAAGGATTTAGACAGCTTCGGGCCCCGGGAAACATCATCCGGTAATAGCCCTACATGCTGTTTGTGGCTAGGTCTCATTATAATCATGAGGGAGTCGCCGGTAAACCGGCTCTTTCTGTGTCTAGCCCTAGAGATTGTTCCTTCTTCCTTGTGATTTCCTCATAAACCGGCCCAACATAACATGAACTGGCCTTCCGGGCCTTGGGCTTTGTCGTCCGTCTGACCCGCCCGTCGGGTCTCCGATGAATCGTAAACCGCCAGGTCCAAGCGGGTCGCTAGTGAGTCACCAAGCTCCAGCCGGGTCATACATTCGGCGGTTTATACCGCGGGGTATATCCCCGACATTAGCCCCCTGTTTAATTTGGATTTATCCACGTTAAACTAATCCTGCAACATAAACACAAGAACAAATTTGACAGGTTGTGCTCCGGGTTAAATATTCCTGTAAGCCGGCACCTGATCATCCTTAAGTCCTTGACATTTTCTCCTAGAAAATCTGGGTCAATAGGCCAGCTTCATAATCCATTTGCTAACATTGGCTCTTGTAAAGAAATATTATAAGAAATAATCCATTTGAGTCAGCCTTCAATGCTCTGACTTGACAAAAATATTGGTCTTTGAAATATTCAACTGATATCCAACCGGCTTGAAGATGTAGAACTTGCCGGTTTATGATTACCACCATTGTGGGGTTATAAAAACTGATAATTCCGGGTCATGATTGTTGCCAACGCCGGTTCATGATTGTTGCCAATGCCAGTTCATGACTATTGATGACGCCGGGTTGCAGCCACAGGGTCATACTGTTTACCATTTTGAAGAAATCCATGTTGTTCATCCCAATCACTAGTAAAAATGCAATACCCATATTATGTAGCCCCCAAGTGTCGGGTTGTCATGCTTGCAGCAACCTGGGACTTGTAATTGCCTTATGCTCATAAAAACTTCAACCAGTGTAGCCCCCAAGGGCCGGGTCATTATGCAATAATGAGCAGGGACTTTGTAAATATAATCATGTAGATTTGAGAAATGATGTGTAGCCCCCAAGGGCCGGGTCATTATGCAATAATGAGCAGGGACTTGATATATACTTTAATGAAAATAACATCTTATAATATAGCCTCCATCGTAGGGCTTGAACCCATGTCCACAAGGTTAAGAGCTTTGTGCTTTATCAACTAAGCAACGGACCCTTCAATGTAATGGATTTAACTTGTGTACCTTGAATTGTTGATAGGAGCAATTGGTAGCCCCCAAAGGCTGGCTCATTATGATGTGATGAGTCGGGTCTTCAATAAGATGAGCAAGAAATGATTTTGCATTAACCCCCAAGCGTCATGGTGCATGCTTGCAGCGACATGAGACTTGCATATTTGATGTAATCTTAACTTGAACAATGTAACCCCCAAGTGCCGGGTCGTAAGCCTGCAGCGACTCGGGACTACCCCCTCCATTGTGGAATAAATCACATCCATTGATAATAGCCATTGCGCTAAAGCAACTTTGAAAACCCCAATCATAATATTGGTTATTGATAACCATAATAAAATCCAGCCATGTTGGCAATTTAAAGACTTGAATAATATACCCAATGATTTATAAGCGCATGATTCCAATGGCGCAATCCAAATATATCCTAGCGACTTATAGTCTAAAGCCAGGTCGGGTTAACAAACACCGGATAATTTCTCATCATATACTGGCGACTTATCATCTTAAAGCCAGGCCAGGTTAATAAACACCGGATATTATTTTATCTCATATTGGCGACTTATAGTCAAAAAGCCAGGCCGGGTTAATAAATGATGTATTATAATTGATCATGTACTGACAACTTATAGTTGAAAGCCAAGCCGGATCAATAAACGCCGGTTTATCATAAGATATTATAAATCTCATCAAAGGAGGAAAAACTTGACAAATAAAAGCATAAAAAGAACATATGAGGCTTTTCATGGGCTGCCAGGCCCAAAATCGAGGCTTTTCATGGGTTGCCAGGCCACTGAGTTAAACATTTTACAAAGCCTTTTAAGATGGACCTCAGATTAACCAATCGTTGGTGTAACTTTGACAAGTTCAGGGTCTATCAGATTGACTTGTCAAACGTTCGACAGGTCATACCAGGATTACCTGGACGGAGTGGCTTACTTAAAGAGGCAGGATAACCCGGGGTTTTAGGTGAATACACCTGGCTTCCAAGCCTGGCTTGATAGCCTATTACAAGGGTGTAGACTCTTTGTTCTTTGAGAAGCAAAGAGCCCCCGAGCAATATTTTGAGATGTGCTCAGTGGGTGCCTATGTTTGAGTTGTGCTTTTGCAACACTCTCTTTGGCCCCCAAGTGATTTCCCTGGTGGCCTTATGCCGATCAAGAGGTGTAGCTATGGTTCGAATATGACCAAGCCCCCAAGTGATTTCACTAGTGGCCTTACACCGATCAAGAGGTGTAGCTATGGTTCGAATACGACCAAGCCCCCAAGTGATTTTTTTGACAACTCGAACTTTGCAAGAGATATTTCTTCTTGAACCGGATGGTAAACCAGATTTTGAGAGCTTCAAAGCTTTGTGGGAGACATCTTTCCCTTGAATCAGATTTTAAACCGAAATCTTCATTTTTAGCTAGAAATTTTCTGACAACCTTTAAACTCGAACTTGCGAGAGATTAATTCTTTTTGAACTGGAAATTAAACCGGATTTGAGAGCTTCAGAGCTTTTGTTGAAAGAATATAGATTTCCCTTGAACCGGATTTTAAACTGGAATTTTCATTTTGAACCAGAAATTTTCTGACAGCCTTTAAATTTTCATCAATATGGTAGTAGCCTCCGGGAGCGGGTTATCTTTCCCTCCATCGTCCTGGGGTTCTTAAATTTGCTGAAACCGGCAAGATTTGCTGAGTCATGTCATCGTAGCCCCCGAGTCTCAAGGTGACTCGAGGAGTTGGCTTGAGATTCTCCATATTTGACTGTGATATAAACCGGCATAAGTTGTATATCATTGGTGTTGACAGCACGATGTGAATCCACATAATGTTGAGGTGACTGCGGCGGGATATAAATGTTCCCATATGAGCCGTGTCAGCAAATCGACCAATGGTTCCTTCCAACTGGCTCCTTGAAGTTTAACCAAACTGTAGTGGCGGTGACTTGTGTGCCTGTCCATTGAGCCATCCAGTGCAGACGGCGGTTGATAGTATATGATAATTTGCCTCCAATTTGTTGAAAGAAAATCGGGCTACCCAAGCTGTGACTTGTTTATACTCAATAAACAGCTCATGCAGACAAGTGTGGCCCGGTGTGTTGATGTAGACCAGACCGCAAGGGCGGCAGTGTAAGCACTTCCGTTGAGCACGACAGTATGGATAAATGTTAGTGCAAAATGACGATGCTAGGCACTCCATATCCACGATATAACTCCACTTCGGCGGTGAATAATTGTCTTGATATAAAAATACACAAACCAACGTAATTGTTCCTTGACAAAAATAATATGTGTCAAAAATAGACTTAGATAGATTTCACCTGATATGTTAGGCCGGAAATTATCCGTTGCAGAGTTGATGATCACCTCAGTGACACTAAAACCAATCACGACCGAGTCGGCCGTGAGAGCAGACAGATGAGCCGGCCGTGGCGTTGTAAGCCGGTGCGGACGGGCGAGTCAACCACAGGTGCGGTAAGCCGTGTGGGCGGGCGAGTAATCGCAAGCGTGGTAATCCGCTCGGACGAGCGAGTTAATGTAGACCGGGCCACAAAGGCGGTAACTTGCTCACGTCCGTTCCTCGAGTAGTGTGGCCCGGATGAAACCGTTGTTGCAGAATGTTACCAGTGTGTGCTCCATACCCGCAGTATAATGCCTCCAATTTGAAATGAACATTTGTCCCATGAAACAATATTACATGGCCAAGTAATTGTTCTAAAAAGAATTAACCTGCTTATAAAATACAGAGGAAGATATCACCTGATGCATTGGGATGAAAAATGATCTTTGCACGTCCATAATTTAGCCGGGATATGGAATCCTACAGCAACATGGACGATGACTTAATCCATGTCCACCCCTTTTTCGATCGTCCAATCATCTCCCCACCTTTCTTTTCTTCAAGCGGCAACCAGCAGGAGAGCATGCCTGGGGGCAGCGGCTCAGAGGCAAAACCAGGCAGGGGCGACTCGAGGCGCGGTAAGCCGTGCGGGTCAAATGGGGATGGAGGTAGCGCACTGGCGACTTAAGACCGGTCCCGTCAGAAGAGGAACAAGGGCGCAGGCGTGGGCGGTAAACCGGCATGAGCAAACGGCAGCGGCTGACTGCAGTGGTGAACCGGCGCGCGAGGAGCAGCAGTACTGAATCAAGGCGGCGACTAAGGCCGGACTGGCTCGGGCGACTTAACCATGCAGCTATGGGGCGCTTGCGGGCAGGGCCTCGGCGGCTCGGAATGGCAACAGTGACCCAGCACCATCTGGAACGGGGCGAGATGGCTGGCGGGTCAGCCGGTTCGGGCGTCTGAATGGTGATGGTGAACCGGCAGAGGCCAAAGCCCCTCGTCCGCGGAGACTAAACCCATGACTTAAACCGCTTCCAGGTCGTAGGGGTTTCTGGATCCACATGTTAGTAGTAACTTTTCCTTCCCTTGAATCTTGAATTGGCTTCCTTGTGTGTTTTTCAACCCCATTTTTTTAGTCGAGTTATATCCTTCCAAAACTGTTATGTCATCCCAAAAGTAATGTCTTAAATCATAAAAGAACTTTTTCTTTTGTTGGTATGTGAAACTAGGTGGTATAAACTTGGCTACAATGTAATTAGCATAATCAGCATACCATGGAGCAGTACGAGAAGCATTTGTGACAGCTAATTGTTTGTCAGGAAAGCTATCATCAATAGGTAGTGGGTCATCAAGAACATTCTCTAACCTAGACAAGTTGTTTGCAACGGGGTTCTCAGCTCCCTTTCTATCGATAATATGCAAATCAAATTCTTGTAGTAGGAGAACCCATCTAATAAGTCTAGGTTTAGCATCTTTCTTTTCCATAAGATATTTAATAATAGCATGATCAGTGTGAACAGTTACTTTAGAAACAACAATATAACGTCTGAACTTATCACAAGCAAATACAACTGCTAAAAATTCCTTTTCAGTAGTAGCATAATTTCTCTGGGCACTATCTAGAGTTTTACTAGCATATTGGATAACATTTAATTTCTTATCGACTCTTTGTCCTAAAACAGCACCTACAGCATAATCACTAGCATCACACATAATTTCAAAGGGTAAATTCCAATCAGGTGGCTGAACAATAGGTGCAGAAATCAAAGCTTTCTTAAGTATTTCAAATGCTTCTACACAATCATCATCAAAGACAAAAGGAACATCTTTTTGTAAGAGATTAGCCAGATGCCTGGAAATTTTTGAGAAGTCTTTAATGAACCTCCTATAAAAACCGGCATGACCAAGGAAACTTCTTATAACTTTAATGTCCTTTGGACATGGCATCTTTTCAATAGCATCAACTTTAGCTTTATCAACTTCAATACCTCTTTCAGAAATTTTATATCCCAAGACAATGCCTTCATTAACCATAAAGTGGCACTTCTCCCAATTCAAGACAAGATTAGTTTCTTCACATCTCTGCAAAACTCGATCAAGGTTGCTTAAGCAATCATCAAAAGAAGTTCCATATACGGAAAAATCATCCATGAAAACCTCAACAATCTTTTCACAAAAGTCAGAGAATATAGTGATCATACATCTTTGAAAGGTAGCAGGCGCATTACATAAACCAAAAGGCATACGTCTATAAGCAAAGGTACCGAAAGGGCAAGTAAAGGTGGACTTTTCTTGATCCTCTTTTGACACAGGTATTTGAGAGAAACCAGAATAACCATCTAGAAAGCAAAAATGTGTATGTTTAGATAATCTTTCTAGCGTTTGATCAATAAAAGGTAAAGGGTAATGATCTTTTTAGTAGCTTTATTTAATTTGCGGAAGTCAGTTACCATTCTATAGCTTGTAACAATTCTTTGTGGGATCAATTCATCTTTATCATTAGGAACAACAGTAATGCCTCCCTTCTT
Source organism: Triticum aestivum (assembly GCF_018294505.1). Classification (NCBI taxonomy): domain Eukaryota; kingdom Viridiplantae; phylum Streptophyta; class Magnoliopsida; order Poales; family Poaceae; genus Triticum; species Triticum aestivum. Next base: position 539,617,512 of record NC_057800.1, read on the forward strand.
TGGGACACAATGGACATGACTTACCCACTGACTATCAACAACAGGATAAATTATACCTGCCTCCAGAAGCTTTAGTATTTCTTTTCTTACCACTTCTTTCATATTAGGATTTAACCGTCGTTGGTGATCAACAACCGGTTTAGCATCTTACTCCAATTTTATTTTGTGCTAGCATAGAGTGGGACTAATGCCCTTAAGATCATCAAGAGTATATCCAATAGCAGCACGGTGCTTCTTCAGAGTTTTCAATAATTTCTCTTCTTCCTTCTCTGAAAGGTTAGCACTAATAATAACAAGATATATCTTCTTTTCATCAAGATAAGAATATTTAAGAGTATCATGCAATGGTTTAAGCTCAAACACGGGATCACCTTGGGTGGAGGAGGATCCCCTAGAATTTCGATAGGAAAGTTATGTTTCAAAATAGGTCCCTGTTTAAAGAATACTTCATCTATTTCCCTCCTTTCATTCATAAACATATCATTTTCATGGTCTAGAAAATATTGTTCTAAAGGATCATTAGGAGGCACGGCAATAGAAACAAGACCAATAATTTCATCTTTACTAGGCAATTCTTTATCATGCGGTTGTCTACGAGATTTAGCAAAATTAAATTCATGAGACATATCCCCTAAACCAACAGAAACAATATCCTTTTTGCAGTCTATCTTAGCATTAACAATATTCAAGAAGGGTCTACCAAATATAATGGCACAAAAGTCATCTTGTGGGGAACCAAGAACAATAAAATCAGCAGGATATTTAACTTTCCCACACAAGACTTCAACATCTCTAATAATCCCAACCGGTGAAATAGTATCTCTATTGGCAAGCTTAATTGTAACATCAATACCTTCTAGCTCAGCAGGTGCAATATCATGCATAATTTCTTCATATAAAGAATGGGGTATTGCACTAGCAGTAGCACCCATATCACATAAGCCATGATAGCAATGATCTCCTATTTTAACAGAAATAACATGCATGCCTACAACAGGTCTATGTTTATTTTTAGTATCGGGTCTAGCAATTCTAGCAGCTTCATCGTAGAAGTAAATAACATGCCCATCAATATTATCAGACAAGAGATCTTTAACCATAGCAATACTAGGTTGAACTTTAATTTGCTCAGAGGGTATAGGTGTTCTAGTATTACTCTTACGAACCATAGTTGAAGCTTTAGCATGATCCTTTATTCTAGTAGGGAAAGGTGGTTTTTCAATATAGCGGTAGGAACAATAGGATCAACATTATAAGTGATAGTCTTTTCTTCAACTTTAATAGGTTCAACTACTTTTACTTCAATGGGAGGATGATATTTAATCCACTTCTCCTTAGGGAGATCAACATGAGTAGCAAAGGATTCACAAAAGGAAGCTATTATCTTAGAGTCAAGTCCATATTTAGTGCTAAATTCACGGAAAGCATCGGTATCCATAAAAGATTTAACACAATCAAACTTAGGTGTTATACCTAACTCCGTACCTTCGTCAAGTTCCCAATCTATAGAGTTGTGTTTAAGCCTTTCCAATAAATTCCATTTGAATTCAATAGTCTTCATCATAAAAGAACCAGTACAGGAAGTATCGAGCATGGAGCGATTATTGAGAGAAAGCCGAGCATAAATTTTTTTGAATAATAATTTCTCTTGAGAGCTCATGATTGGGGCATGAATATAACATTGACTTAAGCCTCCCCCAAGCTTGAGCGATGCTTTCTCTGCAAGCACTGAAATTATTGGTAACATATAGTTTTGTGATAAGGTAATTTGTAACGGGTAACAAGTAATAAAAGTAAATAATGTGCAGCAAGATGGCCCATTCCTTTTGTAGCAAAGGACAAGCCTGGACAAACTCTTATATAAAGGAAAATGCTCTCGAGGACACATGGGAATTATCGTCAAGCTAGTTTTCATCACGTTCATATGATTCGCGTTCGGTACTGTGATAATTTGATATGTGGATGGACAGATGCTTGGGTACTGCCCTTCCTTGGACAAGCATCCCACTTATTATTAACCCCTCTTGCAAGCATCTGCAACTACAAAAGAAGTATTAAGGTAAACATAACCATAGCATGAAACATATGGATCCAAATCAGCCCCTTACGAAGCAACGCATAAACTAGGGTTTAAGCTTCTGTCACTCTAGCAACCCACCATCTACTTATTACTTCCCAATGCCTTCCCCTAGGCCCAAAAAATGGTGAAGTGTCATCTATTCGACGTTCACATGACACCACTAGAGGAGAGACAACATACATCTCATCAAAATATCGAACGAATACCAAATTCACATGACTACTTATAGCAAGACTTCTCCCATGTCCTCAGGAACAAACGTAACTACTCACAAAGCATATTCATGTTCATAATCAGAGGGGTATTAATATGCATAAAGGATCTCAACATATGATCTTCCACCAAATAAACCAACTAGCATCAACTACAAGGAGTAATCAACACTACTAGCAACCCACAGGTACCAATCTGAGGTTTTGAGGCGAAGATTGGATACAAGAGATGAACTAGGTTTTGAGATGATATGGTGCTGGTGAAGATGTTGATGGAGATTGACCCCTCCTGATGAGAGGATCAATGGTGATGACGATGGTGATGATTCCCCCCCGGAGGGATGTTCCCCCGGCAGAACAGCTCCGCCGAAGCCCTAGATTGGTCCCACCAAGGTTCCGCCTCATGGCGGCGGAGTTTCATCCCGTGAGCTTGCTTATGATTTTTTTTTCAGGGCGAAAGACTTCATATAGCCAAAGATGGGCACCGGAGGCCTGCCAGGGGGCCCACGAGGCAGGGGGCGCGCCCCCCACCCTCGTGGATGGTGGGTGGCCCCCGTCCAGTGCTTTCTTCGCCCAATATTTTTTATATATTCTGAAACTGACTTCCGTGGAGTTTCAGGACTATTGGAGTTGTGCAGAATAGGTCTCTAATATTTGCTCCTTTTCCAGCCCAGAATTCCAGCTGCCGGCATTCTCCCTCTTCATGTAAACCTTGTAAAATAAGCGAGAATAGGCATAAGTATTGTGACATAATGTGTAATAACAGCCCATAATGCAATAAATATCTATATAAAAGCATGATGCAAAATGGACATATCAATGGACGCATATGCAAATGTACCATTGATTACATACAACAAGTCATCAACCCACAACGACAATGAGGATGTGCGTTGGATTATAGATCATTTCCAACTAAATAGTCTAGTAGAAGTAAAGTTTTTCTCACACAACAAATAACAAAGAGATGAAATGAACTTCAGCTCAACTACTCGTCGGCGTTGGAAATGCTTGCTTTGAACCAGAAGTGATTCTCTGGGAAGGGCCAGCTACTGTCAATCTTGAGACCAACGCAGGACTGATAATCCAGGCTAAAGCGGGCTATGTCAGGACCCATAGTACGATGGTAGGGAAGCATAGCAATGACCGAGATATAGATACAGTTGCTTCTCATAAATGGTAGTAACATTGTGTCAATAGCAGTTGGATCACCTTTCACCACCATTGGATATTTTTGCCCAAGGAAGAGCGAGTTTCCTCCAAGACTTTCAATACTGAACCAGGGAGAAGGTGTTGGCGCTAGTACACTAGTATCCATCCCGAATACCCTGAAACGGATGTTGGAATAGGTCCAAAGAGTGCGACCATGCGAGACAACACCTGCTTCCTTAGTAACATCAGCAATGCCCTGTATACAGACAAGAAGAGGCGATCCATCGGAATAAGTTGCCAGGTGCCACTGAGTATATGGGTCCTACTCGTCCTCATGCTCGTGATCATCAGCATCGTCATCTCCCCCTTGGTTATAATTTTTTTTCAAGTATAGGTGGTGGAATGTTCACAGGACCTTGGAAACACAAGAAGCTTAATTAATTAGTAAAGGGAAAATAGCTAACACGCATGGATGTGGATGAAACAATTATAATTATGGTGGAAGACAAACGTATCGAAAGCATGATGATTCCATGCAAAAACAGTGCCACGAGTGGTGGCAGCAAACACAAGACCCTCGTATTGAATTGCATCACAGTACTCATCCATGTACAGAAATTGATTTTTGAGCAATATCCATCGAGGCATGGAGGTAAGGAAGGCAACAAGCTTGTCGAAGATAGCAACAACTTCATAGTTCATGTAATCCCAAGAGCGGTTGGGAACTCGACAAATTGCTATCTTCCGTAGATGACAATTACCATGATCGTATTTGAACTCACGTAGATCATTTGTGTGCTCAACCTCTGGGCAGTCTGAGATTTTTGGAAGTGGAACCCGGTGACGAGTGTACACATTCACAAGGTCCCACTCACAGTTGTACCTAATATAAACAACCCAATCTTCATTCGCGCCTGCCCAAGCCTTGCCCTCAAGCGATGGCATCTTAACATCACACGTATCATTATAAAGCGGCATCAACTTGCACAAGGCGAGGCTTCCGTCGTCCCTACGCCAGTCAGCAGGTCACAGCGAACAAGATAGGGGAGATTAAACCGCTTCTCGACCCTTGGGTTTCTTGTAATGATGTTATTAGTTGAGTTGAGAATGCTCTTGGACGAAACTGCCATGCTAGCCAAGGTGATGGCGTCGCACCGATCAATGAGTTCCTCCACCACGTCATCTTTCAGATTGGGGCAAGAATAACAAGGTCGTTTTTGACCTGTTCCCTCCATGGAGAAGATGGTCGAATAATGGCAGAAGGAAGGGTGAAGGCAAATGGAGGGAGGAAGAGCGTGTGACAATAGTTCCAAATCGAGAGGGAAAGGCGAAGAGGCGGTGTACTGTTGCCATGGTACAAGAAGAGGCTAGTGGGCAGCGAACGGTTGCCACAGAGGTCACACACTGATGACAAGGCCGAGTGAACCGCATGCCGTATATCACAAACACCTTGATCTGGCTGATCGTTTCTTTTGTGTTGCCTAATCACAAACAATTCATTCGAGTGAACCTGTAACATCCCAAATTTCCAATTTGGGATGTTATACATAGGTCATCATATGCATAGCATATTATATTTGCATTTTGGCTTGATCCTAGAAATCCTAAGCAACTCAAGGACCCACGGAGAGAGTTCGAGATTTCAATATTTTCATATTTGTTTTTTCTCAAATTTGAAAAGAGGATCATTTTGGTTTTAACATTTTTCTCTCCAAATATTTCAAATATCAAAAAAATGAGAGGAGATAAAATGACTTCTCCAAAATAAAATAAATATTGGAGGAAAATGTTAAAATCAAGTAAATAATTTTATTTGGATTAGAAAAATATGCATTTTTCAAAATTGCATTTTTAGGCCAAAAAAATGTTCATTTTGTTCTAAATATTTTATTTAGACGGTGAAAATTGTTTTTGGCATTTTAGAATTGTTTGTATTTATTTAGGATTTTCCTTTTCGATGGAATTAATTTTAAAATAAAAGTTCGCGGCCAAACTGGGCCGGCCCAGCCGCCACCGCCTTCCCCTCCCCGAGCCGTGCCCGCGCCAGACTCCGATAGGAGTCCGGGACCGCGCCGCCGCCGCCGCTTGGCCCCTTGGCCAAGTCAGTTCGCCCCCGACCCCCTTTAAATAACCCCGCCCTCCAGACCTCTCCTCCTCGTCCGCATCACCACCACCGCCGCCCGCACCGCACCGCCGCCGCCGCTGCACCGCGTCCCGCAGCCCGCCGCCCCGCACCGCTGCTGCTGCTGCCG
>NC_057800.1:539623689-539644998 GCF_018294505.1 Triticum aestivum
CCGACGCCGCCGCCACCCCGTGCCGACGCCGCCGCCTCGTCAAGCCGCCCCGCTCGCTGGAGCCATTGACATGTCGCCGCCACTGGGTTTTTTCCGGTCCGTTTCGGGTTTTTTTATAAACCCTAGATCCGGTTTTCTTCGAGTAGATCGGTTCGGTTTTCTCTGTTTCGCTGGTTTAGATCTTTTTTTCCGAGTTTACTAATTATCGAACGTTCTTAAGATTAGTTTCTGAAACGAATGAATTCGTTCGTTAGTCTCTGTTAGCGGACGTCCGTCTGATTGACTTTTCCTTTTTCTTTTTTATTTTTCGGTGAGGGACCTATCCGCGATTATTTTTATCACATATTAGCCCCTGATCTTCAAACCCTCGCAACTTTTTAACCGTTTGTCCAAATCTAGTGAAACCAACGCCAAAATCTTCGTCTCAAAGCCCTCTTTCCAGTTAATCAACTTGAACATGGTTTTGACAATTTAAAATTTGGTCTCAAGAAGATTTGAATTTGAAGTTCTTTTGATCGTAGTTTCAGTTTCGTAGTTGTGATTTGATTGATTCTTCTTGCAAATCGAAGCACTTCAGTTGAACTTTCAATTTGGAATTTTTCATCTGAGTTTTACAGATCGTCAGCAAGGCAAGTAACACTTTGATCATATTCCCTTATTACCTAGTTGTTATGCATTAGTTTCAACCCTCAAACTTTGCATGAGTAGGATTGATAACATGTTGGTATTGGGAAGTAGATGATGAGGTAGAACCTATTGCCCTTTATTTCGAACCCTGGGAGTTACTTCTATGTTATGCTTATATTGCTATGCTATGCTCGTAGACATGGTTTGGTTTGAGGAATCATGATAGTTGTGAGTGTTATTATAAACTAAGGGTTTTGTAAGTGCATCTAGTGCCACCCCTAGTTGGTTTTGGAGTATTGACGACAAACCTGGTTGAGGGACTAATATGTTTGTGAGAATTGCATGATAACACAGGAAGAAGTCCCTCATTGATTCGGTTTTCCTGCCGGAGATGACCCCTAAAAATGTATGAATACATTGAAGTCAAAGGTGGTATGTGAAGTCATTCACATTGTAGACTATGACAAGAGAAGACATCGCGTGAAGACTATGGAGCGCGAAGACTTCGTTGTTTCGTCGTTCTTTTTCTTCTTTGTTGAGTCATAGGAACCACCGTACTGTTAAGTGGGGTCCAAGTGAACCATTCAGAATGATTGAAGTGATGCTTAACCAAAATCCTATGTCTTCAAGCGAAGACTATGAGAGCAAATCTTATCCAGAGCTGGATAAGTCAGCTTTGCTTGTAGCTCAAGTAAAGTTGTCATGTGTGTTTGAAATCTGACTGTTGGAACATGTGTCAGTTCCTTAGTGACCCAGGGTCATTTGAGACAAATCAGGTCGGGTTGCCTAGTGGCTATAAATAGCCCACCCCTTACACCATAAATTGGTTGGCTGCTCAGAGTTAATGCACGGCTTTTGTCGTTTGAGAGCAACCCACCTTGAAGCCTTTGAGAGAGGAATCTTTGCGAGGACAAAGCCCTAAACACCCAGAGCCAAAGAGTGTTAGGCATCACTTAAGTCTTCTTGTCTGTGTGATCTGAAGACTTATTACACTTGAGGACTGTGAATCCTCCAGCCGGTTAGGCGTCTCGTTCTGAGCATCCAAGAGTCATTGTGGATCGCCGGTGAACGAAGTCTGTGAAGGTTTGGAAGTCTACCTTGAAGACTTACCAAAGTGATTTGGCGAGGACTGGGTGTCCTTAGCTCAAGGGGAATAAGGTGAAGACATGGTCTTCTGAGTTAAATCTCAGCCTCCCTAACCAGACGTACAATTGTCACATCAACTGGAACTGGTCCAACAAATCATTGTCTTCAACGAGCTACTGGTTCTATCCTACCCATCTCTTTATTTACAATTGGTCCTTGTGAAGTCATTGCCTGTCTGCATTATCTTTTGTCTTCACTGAGCAACTGCTTGTTCTAATTGGCTTCATACTATCTTCCATCCTGATCCATACTGCCTAGTTGCTATTAGTCTTTGTGCTTTCACTTCATTGAATACTTGACTATGGCTTGCCTAGTGTAGTCTACCTTCCGCTGTATGGTAATAGGTTTATTTCTATTGTTTGTCTTTGAAACTTCCATGTTTTGAATACTTTCATAAAAATCACCTATTCACCCCCCTCTAGTCGATCACTAGGACTTTCAATTGGTATCAGCAAGGTACTCCCTTGTTCTATGTGATTCGGTTTAACCACCTCGAGTTTTAGCTATGTCGACTGCAGGGATAATCAAAGTCTCCGCTGCGTGCCCCGTCTTCGATGGAACTGAATATCCCTACTAGAAGAATAAGATGCGCATGCATCTTGAAGCCATTGATGTCGACCTCTGGTATGTCGTCAAGGCTGGTGAAGGTGTCACCGCTGCTGATGTCAAGAAGTTCGTTCAACTGGACTCCACTGCCAAGAACATCATCTGTGGTCATCTGACCAAAGGGCAGTATGGCCGTGTGAGTGCTCTGGAAACATCTAAGCTAGTCTGGGACTGGCTCTCCAAGGTCAACGAGGGCGTCTCAACCCAGAGAGATCAAAGGACCAGTGTCCTTCGCAACCTCTTCAACCGCTTCAAGAGAAACGACAATGAGAATGTTCAGCTCACGTTTGATCGACTCACTGACATCACAAATGAGCTTCAAGCTCTCAGCGCTACTGAGACCACCAAGCATGAAATCGTCAAGACACTCCTGAGATCACTTGACAGCTCGTTTGACACCCTAGCCCTGATGATTCAAGAACGCCCTGACTTCAAAAGCCTCGACCCGTCTGACATACTTGAAAGGCTCAACACACATGAGTTTCAGCTTTCTGAGAAAAGAGACATCTACAGTCCCAACTATGGGCGAATTCGTGCTCTGAAGGCAAAAGTTGTTTCCTCATCTAAAGAAGAATCTGACTGCAGTTCTGATGATCCTGAAGACATTGGAAAGGAGCTTGCTATGATTGTGAAGAAGTTCCAGAAATTCACCAAGAAGAAAGGCTTCAGAAAGTCCTCACGATCTAGCTCAAGGAATGATGAAGCTTCTGCTCATGACTACAAGAAGAGAACATGCCACAAGTGCAAGAAACCTGGTCACTACATCTCTGAGTGTCCACAGTGGGAAATGAGAACAAGAAGAAGAAGAAGAGCAAGGAATATGATTCTGACGATAAGAAGAAGAAGAAGAAATACTCAAAGTCTTCTTCCAAGTCTTCCTCGAAGTATTCATCACACAAGAAGAGCTCATCTGGCAAGGCTCGTGCATTTGTTGGCAAGGAAATGGATTCAGAGGAGGAGTCTTCTTCTGAGGAGGCGGAGGTGGAGTCTGAGGAGGAGTCCGATTCTGGCGTTGCAAGTCTGGCTACAGCCTACGTTGCCAAGTCCATCTTCAACATTGAAGACAATGACTTCGTCACCGACGCCGATGCTGATGATAAGGACAACTCCGCTCCCACCTACTGCTTCATGGCACTCGGTGCCAAGGTAAACTCATGCACTACTCACTATCAAACATCCAGTGAAGATGACTCTGATTGTGGTTCCAAACCCAGCTAAAAAACACTTGCTAAAATTGCAACTAAACAACAGAAAGCTATGGAACATATTCAAAAACTGTTAGACAAAAGCGATGACCTGTTAGACACTGAAATGACTCGATCTCAGTCCTTAATTGAAGACATTAAAAATCTTCATGTTAAGTATGAGGAACTTGAAAGTCGTCATGAAACGCTCTCAACAACTCATGAAAAGCTTTCCTATGATTATCGTCAAAGGAAGCAAGATCTTGAGAAATTGAGAGTGGCTCATGAAGATCTTCAAAAGGAAAATGAGTCACTTCGTGCCAAACAGATCAGTTCCGCTCAGGAAGGATTTGAACCACCATGTCTTAAATGCATTGAGCATGACAATGCTACTTCTGTTGCTGGATGTTCTTCTGCTGCTACTGTTGCAATATCTTCAACTGTTGATGTGGTAACTAACCCCTCTGCTGAGGATACCACCGCTATTGCTGATGAAAATGCTAGGTTGAAGACATTGCTTGAAACAGGGATGTACAAAAGTCTCAAAGGGCATCAGACACTATGTGATGTCCTCAAAAGGCAGATCCTGAACCGAAACCCTAGGAAAGAGGGTGTTGGGTTCGAAACGAAAATAAATGTTGATGGCTCTTACTAGAAACCTGAGCAGTACCCCAAAACCACATGGGTTGCTGCAAAGGAACCTTCAGTGGATCCATCCACCCTATCTGGCTTCACTTGTACTAATCCCATTGTCATTGATGAATCCTTTGATGCAAACTATAAACTGTTTAAGAATCAGAATGGTGAAGTGTTTGCCAGGTATATTGGTACTAACTGCAGGAATGGGCCACCTATGAAGAAAGTATGGGTGTCAAAGAAGTGTCTGGAGAATCTTCCTGTGAATATCGTCATGACACCACAAGTGAAGAAGACAAACCCCAGACCACAGGATTCATATGGTCCAAAGGCTTCATACAGACAGAGGACTCACCTGAGTCGCACTAACGCAAATGTTTTGCAGGGAAACCATACTCAGGCCTATGAACATGAGCACGTTTCATCAAACCACCATGTTCATAAGACCAAGAACTACTCTTCTTATTCTTATGAGTACTATTGTCCACCTGCAAGACTATTTGCTAGGGCTCCAAAGCCAAAGTTCTCAGATGCTACACTTAGACTCATTGCTTCGAAGCCACCCTTGAAGATGTGGGTGGCTAAGAAAGCTTAACTCTATTTTGCAGGGAAGGGTCTCCAGCCGAAAATCAAATGCATCTGAAGCTATTGCTGGGGACCTTAAACATCTTGTAGGGCGCAAGATCAAATGCCCAAATGGTCTTATTATGTATTTTGTTCCCGAGTCGCTTGCTACTTGCCCAATCAGTCCTAACCTCGATCTAAGCTTTCATAATCCACTTGCTCGTCAAATGTTTATGCTTCACAATTCTCTTCGTGAAGCCTATCCCCTAACTGCACTATAGGGTATGACACCAGCTGCTTCAGAATGGATTATTGATAGTGGATGTACTAATCACATAACTGGCAAGCGAAGTCTTCTCATGGACTCAACCTTACGTCCATCTGACAAAAGTCACATCACATTTGCTGATACTGGCAAAAGCAAGGTATTGGGTCTAGGTAGAGTTGCAATCTCAAAGGATCAGCACATGGATAAAGTGATGCTTGTTGAATCCCTTGGCTTCAACTTAATGTCCGTCTCAATGCTTTGCGATTTGAACATGATTGTGATATTTGGAAGATATCGTTGCCTAGTTCTAATGGAATCTGACAAGTCTCTAGTCTTTGAAGGGTATCGGAAAGATGATTTGTACATGGTAGATTTCTCAGCAGCACCATAGCTTGCCGTATGTCTTCTTGCAAAAGCTTCAGAATGCTGGCTCTGGCATCGGAGGCTAGGGCATGCTGGCATGAGGAATTTGCACACTCTTGCAAAGAAGAAGCATATCATAGGCATCGAGGGCGTCAAGTTCAAGAAGGACCACTTATGCGGTGCCTGCGAAGCTGGAATGATGATGAGGGCCAAGCATCCCTCGAACAAAATCATGACAACGACTCAACCCTTCGAACTGCTACACATGGACCTGTTGGTCCAACTCACTACTCAACTCTTCTACTACTGCTTGTCTCTATGGCTTCGTCATTGTTGATGATTATTCAAGATATACATGGGTGCATATAATTCTCTACAAGACTGAAGTGCAGGATGTCTTTAGATGCTTCGCAAATCAAGCCATGAATAACTATGGTGTCAAGATCAAGCACATCCGAAGTGACAATGGCACTGAATTCAAGAACACCGGCCTCGACACTTATCTTGATACATTGGGCATCACTCATGAGTTCTCAGCCCCGTACACGCCGCAGCAGAATGGCATCGTGGAACGCAAGAACAGAACACTCATTGAGATGGCTCGAACGATGCTCGATGAATACAATACTCCAAGGAAGTTCTGGCCTGAAGCCATTGATACTGCATGCCATGTCATCAACCATGTTTATCTTCACAAGCTTCTGAACAAAACATCATATGAACTCCTCACTGGTAAGAAGTCAAATGTCAGTTACTTCAGAGTATTTGGTGCCAGGTGCTGGATCAAGGATCCTCATCACACTTCAAAATTTGCACCTAAAGCACATGAAGGTTTTATGCTTGGTTACGGAAAGCATTCGCACTCCTACATAGTCTTCAACCTCTTTCACTATAAAGTGGTTGAAACTGTGGATGTGCAGTTCGATGAGACTAACGGCTCGCAAAGAGAGCACCTGCCAAATGTGCTAGATGAAGTTGCATCCAGTGAATCCATCAAGCTTATGGGAACTGGAGAAATCATACCGTCTGAAGCGCAGCCTAAAGAGGAACTCATCATCTCTGCACCTGATCAACCTGAAGACAATACTCAGCCTGAAGACAATCCTTCTAACGATGACAATGATCAGCAAGAGCAAAATCTTCGTCCTGTTCATCCTCGTGTTGCAAATGAAGTACATATTGAGAAAATAATTGATAGCATCAATGCACCTGGTCCACTCACTCGTTCAAGGGCAACACAGCTAGCAAATTTCTGTGGGCACTTCGCATTCGTCTCAATATTTGAACCCAAGAAAGTTGATGAAGCCTTCATGGAACCTGAATGGATTCAAGCTATGCAAGAAGAGCTTCAACAGTTTGAGCTGCATAATGTATGGGAACTGGTCAAGCGTCCTGATCCTCGTAAGCACAATATCATAGGCACTAAATGGATATATCGCAACAAGCAAGATGAGCATGGTCAAGTTGTCAGAAACAAGGCTCGTCTCGTTGCTCAAGGATACACTCAAGTTGAAGGAATTGACTTCGATGAAACGTTTGCTCCTGTGGCTAGGCTTGAAGCCATACGCATACTTCTAGACTATGCAAATCATCATAACATCCTTTTGTATCAAATGGATGTGAAGAGTGCTTTTCTCAATGGCAAGATTGAAGAAGAAGTGTATGTTGCAGAACCACCTAGCTTTGAAGATCCAAAACATCCTGACATGGTTTACAAGCTCAACAAGGCACTGTATGGCCTCAAACAAGCCCCTCGTGCTTGGTATGACACACTCAAGGACTTCCTGAAGAGCAAAGGCTTCAAACCTGGTTCCCTGGATCCCACGCTCTTCACGAAGACATATGATGGTGAACTGTTTGTGTGCCAAATATATGTGGATGACATTATCTTCGGCTGCACTAATCAGAAATACAGTGATGAGTTTGGATACATGATGCAAGAGCAATATCAAATGTCCATGATGGGTGATCTGAAGTTCTTCCTTGGTCTTCAAATACGACAACAACGCAACGACATCTTCATATCTCAAGAGAAATACCTCAAGGATTGCCTGAAGAAGTTTGGAATGCAAGACTGCAAAGGTTACACGACGCCAATGCCTACCAAGAGTCATCTAGATTCTGACGCCAATGGTAAAGAGTTCGACCAAAAGTTATACCACTCCATGATTGGTTCCTTGCTTTACTTATGTGCATCTAGGCCGGATATCATGCTTAGTGTTTGCATGTGTGCCCGATTCCAAGCGGCACCAAAGGAATCGCGTCACTTAGCTGTGAAGCGAATTCTTCGATATTTGGCTCACACCCCAACACTAGTATTATGGTATCCAAAGGGCTTAGAGTTTGATCTAGTTGGATTCTCGGATGCTGATTATGCTGGTGACAAGGTGGATCGCAAGTCTACATCAGGCACATGTCACTTTCTGGGACGATCACTTATATGTTGGTCCTCAAAGAAGCAGAACTGGTATCTCTCTCCACTTCTGAATCTGAATACATTGCTGCTGGATCTTGCTGCGCTCAGCTTCTATGGATGAAGCAAACACTCAAAGACTACGGCATTCATCTGAAGCAAGTGCCACTCTACTGCGACAATGAAAGCACCATCAAGATCGCCAATAACCTAGTTCAGCACTCGAAGACAAATCACATTCAGATCTGTCATCACTTTCTCAGAGATCATGTCATGAAGGAAGATATTGATATCATCCACGTCAACACTGAAGACCAGCTGGCAGATATCTTCATGAAGCCCTTGGATGAGAAAAGGTTTAGCAAGTTGCGGTGTGAGCTAAATATCTTGGAATCCTCAAATGTCCTGTGATCATGCACACGTCCTAACACTGATGCATGTTGATGACTTAGATGTGCAAACACACAAAGTAACGTATATCTTCAACAAATGAAGACTTACACTCTAAGTGTGAATACATTAACGCGGAATTTGACTTCGGAGCGCCATGATAATTGTGCGCCGTGTCTGGGTCTAATACTTCCTATACGGTGGATAACGGCACCACCAAACTTGTGTTTGGAATACTTTCTGTTGGCGTTACATTTGCAAAGTCTTCGCATTTTGTTTGTCTTCAATTTTAACATGTCTTCATGTTTATCTTCAATGTACTGATTTGGTTTCTATCCTCTAGAGCATTCACTTATAGCTATGTCTTCTAGTTGAATATTTTGAACTAAGTGAATGTGATCAGACCTTGACCTTTCTATGCTCCCATCTTAAGTCTATCTATCCAAATCATATGCATTCTATTGAAACTGTCGAATGTCTTTGCTGCGTCCTTGTCAGTAGAAGATACGGAGACAAACATTAAATCTGTTTTAAATACTAAATCCTTTTTACCTGAAACCCAGAGAAGCGGGAATGACCACCCGACAATCTAGGCGTGCATGGGAACGTGGAACAACCTCCTATGTGTTGCATGATCGCCACGTGTCCTTCATATGTGAACCTCTAGGGGCACCTGTGTAATAACGTTGTGCCGCCCCTATCCCTATAAATACACGCATCACCCCAGTCATTATCTCTTCTTCCACTCTCGCACAAACCCTAGTGCCACCGCTAGCCCTCGACGACGCCGGTGATGAAGCGCTTAGCTGCCGCGACCTCACCGACGTCGTCGTCACGCCGGCCGCGGACATCGTCTTCTCCGCCGTTGCCGTAGGTGTCCTCCGTCGCCAAGTTAGGGCACGGAAGATCAAACTGCTCGGCCTCCTCTCCCACTCCGTCTAGCAGTTCCTCGTGTGGTAACTAAAAACTCTTTTTATAGTCTTTTTGATCCGATAGATTCATCCTTTCCAACCACAAGTGGTTTCTGTTGCTACAAAGTTGGATCTATCCTGTTTTGCATCTTATAGCATGCCTAGTATGTTCACTTATGCTTCACAAAGTAGTTAGATTCCTCACTTGTACTTATTCGTGGATTCGTACAAATCTGGAACCAACTCTCTACATATGAGTGAATGTCTTCGCACTATGAGGTCAATGTCTTCTAAACTGATTTATCTTCAAATCTTCTAAGAATGCATATGACCTCTTCCCCTTCCCTCGCATCTTTAATGCTGTCACAGGTACATGTCCGTGGGAGAATCCCTTGGTTCTCATAGTCTACATTCATTTGCAGAGTTCTTACAGCATCACATAAATTCTCCTAAAGCCAGTTCCTGTTAGACCAGTAGACGGAAGACTTCGACAGTGTTGAAGCCTTTCAGTCTAAACTTCATGACAACTCAAAAATCAGTCAGGAAGGGCGGCAGACAACGCCGTGGAAACACTGCTAAGGACCTGCCACCGGATCACTATGAGTTATACAAGTCAGATCCAGAAGAAACCTATGGAGAACGCAAGAACCGAATCCAATGGATTCAAAGACATTGGGTAGAGGAATGGTTCAAGTACAGATTCTTCACCAAGGAGTATGCTGAGAAGAATGCCTTAAAGGGCCCCTGGGGATATATAATATACAAAGGTCTTCAGCCCAAGTTGAAGTCCGAAGCTATTGCCCAAGGCTTCTACCCCTGCATGATTCATGGACCTCAGCCTGCTTATGCCGACCCATCCTCTCTGTTATGGTGTCGTGAAGATAATCGGTTCAAGCACAACTATCAGGCTGAAAAGAACTCGGCCAAGGAAAACAAGAAGTCTTTGGGTTTAGACTTCATCCCAGGCCCCTCTGCACCACGTGCTGATGGCACACGCAAAGCTGAACCCAATCTTATTGGGCCTTTCTACAACTTAGAAGGTCTCATCACTCACATTCAGGTTCAAGGGGCAGCCTTGGACCACTCTGCAGATGACACTGATTCTGATGAAGCACCTGCACCATCGAAGCCTGTGAAGCAAAAGAAACCAAAGGCTTCAAAGCCCTCTTCTGCACCAAAGGTCTCACGGGCGAAGCCTCTGGCCACTACACCTCCTAAAGTCAGTGTGCAGTCTGAAGATCTCTCACGCATCTCCATGTCTGACAAGTTGAAAAAGCCCATGCAACCCACTGGTCAAGCACTGACTCCTACTGTTGTTTTGAGAAACGAGAATGACGCCATTGATCTGTCCAGCGACGACGATCTTGGCGATGACGCTCTAGAGCAATTGATAAAGAGCAAGCAAGAGGCGGAAATCTTTAATGATCTTCCTCTCTTTTATGTGGAGATCCTGTACAAGTTTATTAATGAGTGGTTTGACAGCCCAGATCTCAGTTTTGATGATCTCCAGCTTCCAATTGTCCTCGGCGTCTCATTCGACGGAGCCATTGCTCCTGAGCTGGCTCTTGCATAGAAGATTGTTGAGCTGAAGCACAAAATTGACTATGAAAAGGCTCAGTTCAAGAAGCACATGGCCAACCTCAATGTTGAAGACATTCAAAACTTCAAGGTCATGATGCATGAGCTCAAGGAGGCGTTCCACAAGAAACGAGAAGAAGCAAAAGGTTCTCGTGAGCGCATGAAGAATCTTGCTGCCAAATGTGTTCAAGGCTACAATGAAGCTGAAAAGTGCAAGGCTTTGGGGCGACCAGGCATCGACCCCAGAATGGCTGCCAAGAATAAGAAGAAGCCAGTTGTGGCCGAACCAGAAGCATCAAGGCAGGAAGAACATCGCATTGTATTCCCAGCCAGTATGACAGGCTCGAAGCCTAAGGTCCCCATGGTGGCTTCAGAATTCAAGAAAACTAGAGCAGCTGAAGCCGAAGCCAGAAAGCGCAAGACCAAAGCCACCACTGATGATGCTCCCCCAACCAAGAAAAGAAAAACAAAGAAGAGAGATCGGGCTACTTTAACAAAGCCCCTTGTTGTCGAGTTTATGTTGCTCGTCCTTCCTCTGCACATCGAGAACACCGTTTGGTAGTTCATGATCCTGCTTCCACAGAGGCTCCTGAAGCTGAAGAGAATCCAGCTGTTGACCCCACCACAGCTGAAGACATTGGTCCTCACGACAATGTTGAAGATGATGAAGTCCTTCCTCAGATTGAGCACAATTTGGTATCATCGCCTGTTCTCACGAATAGCAAACTCATCAGCATTGGTCGTCCGTTGACGCCAATTGCTCAGGATGACTCATGGGTTGATCACCCTCAAGAATCCCCTCGTGCTGAAGAAACACCAGTCACTCCCCCACCACAGGTCACCACACCGGTGATTGACAGTGAAGACTTTGAGGCCCAACCAACTCCATCTCCACAGGCGTCGCCAGCATTTCGCAGGCATCGCAAAGGACCAAGGCCACATGTCACATTGTCAAGTGTTCCAGAAGGAGAAGAGCGCCAATTCGTTTCACGCAAAGTCTTTCCTGAAGCATCTCCTACTGCGAACATCCCTGAATCTGAAGCCAAAACGGCTGAAGATATTCCAGCTGCATCAGTCGATGACCATGAAGAAGAACCAAGAGAACAAGAATGTTTTGGTACACCCCCGTCCAACACTGAAGTTGTTCTCGAGGAGAACGTGTCCGACCCTCCAGCTCCTGAAGTGGAGGTTACCAATACTGAGGCGGCCACCAACATCAACACTGAAGCCAATGACGTTGTCATGGCTGAAGCTAATGTGGCGATTGAGGCTAATGTGGTGCCAAAAGTGAATGCACCTGAAGCCAATGCAGCACCCGAAGCAAATCCGCTGCCTGAAGCCAATGCCTCTGCTCCTGTACCTCCTCCAAGGCCACACACCATCGAGCAAGCATATGATTGTGGACAGCTTGTTACCGTCTGCTGGCCAATCCTGGTTCCTCCGCCTTCTCCTGGACCTCAGTTTGCCTATCATGTGGAACACATGCCTCAGGTCCAGAAGCCAAAGCCAAGGCTACCATGGTTTCCAGGTATTGCAACTTCACCAGGATCATTTAATCTGAATGAATTCAAGGCACACAACACATTCTTTGACAGTGACAAGAACCCCTACACAAGGCCAAGAATCTCTTCGGACCGATTCTGGAGTTATCAGCAGTGAAGCTATTATTCATGCATCTTGTACAATCAGGGACGCATCTTCCCTCATATGCATCTTGATTGTGAAGCCATTGCTGGACTGCCATGCCTTGAAGAAGCCCTTGACTGCTTCCGTGATGCGGGTCTGCTCAACTTTGTGACTGCCAAGGAACACTGGAATGAAGAACTTCTGCTTCAATTCTATGCTACCCTCCACATTCGTGGATGCAACAGGGATCTGAAGACTTGGATCCTTGAGTGGATGCCAAGAGATGTTCATCATGAAGCTAAAGCCCAAGACATCATTGATCTTACAGCCCTGCCCACTCCTGGCGAATATTATGAACCAGGTTGACAACAACACCAGAATGCTTTGGAGAGCATTTTCCAGAATCCAGAACCCAACATGAGTCAAATGCTGAGCATGATGAAGCCTTTGCCACGCGACTTTGAATACCCAACCGAATTCTTTGTTGAAGACCTAGAGTATCTGCCCCGCACCATTTACCATATCATCAGAAAGACTCTATGGCCCGTCAAAGGACATTCATCTGCAGCGAAGCTTGAAGGAGCAATGAAGACTTTGGTTTTCTATATCTTCAATGGCATAAGCTTCAATGCTCAAGACTTCTTCATCAGGCAGTTGGCTGCATATGGCTCCGACATCTTTGGTCTAAAGTTCTATGCTCCATGGGTAATGCGTCTTATCAAGCTTCATTCTGCCTTCAACTATCAGCAGTCTGCGCGTAATCATCTTGTATTCTTGCCAGAGGTTGATCTGTCTGTTGAAGCTATTTACCCAGAGCCTGCAAAGGATCCAATTTATCTTCACAATGTTGATCGTCAAAGCTTCACCCAGCCCATTGAAGGAGTTCAGGCAGTCTCTCGTGTTTATCCCTTGGCTGGCAACACACGTACCCCTCACGCCCAAACTGAAGCCACTGAAAGCACCATTACCCAACGGCCTCAGAAGCGATCTCGTGTTCTCAACGACCGAGAGTTTCTCGTCGCTCTACATCAGAAACAGGATAAGCATCATGACTGGCTTAAGCGTCAGATGCAAAGCCTCTTGGTGGACGTCAATCGCATTCACAATCTTGCCACCAAGAATGCCTTTGTTACACATGAAACATGTCGAAGGTCCTGGAAGAGTTTGACTTTGCTCACTGCTGAAGAAGATCTTCAAGACGATTGCTTCACAGAAAGATTCAAGTTAGACTCCACTCCTCTATGGAATGCTCACTTGCGTCGGACTCCCTCCCTTGAAGACTCTTACTATTCTTCCTCAGCTGCAACGGTGAATGCCAGAGTTATCAATGATCAAGATGATGCCACTTCACCACCTCCACCTTCAGCGCGTCTCGACACTGCACCAAGTTCTTTTGCACCACCGTACCTCAACAACGACCATGCTGCTTCGCCTACTCCTCATGGGAACGAGTAGAAGCTCTATGTCTTCAAACCTTTTTGGTCATTACTGACAAAAGGGGGAGGAACATATGAGTTGATAGTCTTCAAGCGGGGCCATATGGGTGGTTGCTTTACTTTTTGCTACTTTTGCCAAGTGCTTACAACTCTCGCTTTTGAAACATTTGGTTCGTTTTGAGTTGTAACACTTAAACTTGATGGTCGTCTGCTACCTTTTTCGACACTATGTGATGCGATGATAAATCCCGCATGTGCGACGATAAATTCCGCACGAAGTCATTTTGCAGACGTCCATTTTTCATTATGCATGTCATTATCTTCATTATATCATTTCATGCATGATGAATTGTCTTTATTAGTAGAAGAGGAGCTCCGCGAGTACAAACTGCCATGTGCATTTGCATTCAAAAGCAAAATACTTATATGCACATCTTTAGGGGGAGCCTTTCTGCTACTTACGAAGACAATACTTAAATCCTTTACAATTTCACATACTTTTATCCCCGTTGAAAACTTCAACTAGTTTGTCATCAATCACCAAAAAGGGGGAGATTATAAGTGCATCTAGTGCCACCCCTAGTTGGTTTTGGAGTATTGACGACAAACCTGGTTGAGGGACTAATGTGTTTGTGAGAATTGCAGGACAACACAGGTAGAAGGCCCTCATTGATTCGGTTTTCCTACCGGAGATGACCCCTAAAAATGTATGAAGACATTGAAGTCAAAGGTGGTATGTGAAGACATTCACACTGAAGACTATGACAAGAGAAGACATCGCGTGAAGACTATGGAGCACGAAGACTTAGTTGTTTCGTCGTTCTTTTTCTTCTTTGTTGAGTCATAGGAACCACCGTACTGTTAAGTTGGGTCCAAGTGAACTAGTCAGAATGACTGAAGTGATGCTTAACCAAAATCCTATGTCTTCGAGCGAAAACTATGAGAGCAAATTTTATCCAGAGCTGGATAAGTCAGCTTTGCTTGTAGCTCAAGTAAAGTTGTTGTGTGTGTTTGAAATCTGACTATTGGAACACGTGTCAGTTCCTTAGTGACCCAGGGTCATTTCGGACAAATCAGGCCGGGTTGCCTAATGGCTATAAATAGCCTACCCCTTACACCATAAATTGGTTGGCTGCTCAGAGTTAGTGCACGGCTTTTGTCATTTGAGAGCAACCCACCTCGAAGCCTTTGAGAGAGAAATCCTTGCGAGGACAAAGCCCTAAACACCCAGAGCCAAAGAGTGTTAGGCATCACTTAAGTCTTCTTGTCTGTGTGATCTGAAGACTTATTACACTTGAGAACTATGAATCCTCCAGACGGTTAGGCGTCTCGTTCTGAGCATCCAAGAGTCATTGTGGATCGTCGGTGAACGAAGTCTGTGAAGGTTTGGAAGTCTACCTTGAAGACTTACCAGAGTGATTGGGCGAGGACTGGGTGTCCTTAGCTCAAGGGGAATAAGGTGAAGACACGGTCTTCTGAGTTAAATCTCAGCCTCCCTAAGCAGACGTACAGTTGTCACAGCAACTGGAACTGGTCCAACAAATCATTGTCTTCAATGAGCTACTGGTTCTATCCTCCCCATCTCTTTATTTGCAGTTGGTCCTTGTGAAATCATTGCCTGTCTGCATTATCTTCTGTCTTCACTGAGCGACTGCTTGTTCTGATTGGCTTCATACTATCTTCCATCCTGATCCATACTGCCTAGTTGCTATTAGTCTGTGTGCTTTCACTTCATTGAATACTTGACTATGGCTTGCCTAGTGTAGTCTACCTTCCGCTGTATGGTAATAGATTTATTTCTATTGTTTCTCTTCGAAACTTCCATGTTTTGAAGACTTTCATGAAAATCGCCTATTCACCCCCCCCCCCTCTAGACGATCACTAGCACTTTCAGGTTTATTTAAGGTGGCTACTTTAACACACATCTAGGTGGATTGGTTGTGGGTACCTGGGGCAATCCAGTGCTGTCCAAGGAGATCCCGGGGAATCCGTGTGATCATCCTATGGTTCGCCACCCAGACTCAAAGGGATCATGTTGTTATTCATGTTGGAAACTTCAGTGTGCAGTCACAAGCCATTATGGGCTCTGGCATAGTTGAATATGTTGCATGAACTCTTTCAGTGGTAAACTAGCAGATGTAGGGGATGTAGTTGGTACAGTTTACCCGTTGAAAGGGCTAATGCTTCTGAAAGACTATGTCTCGGTCATCCGTTTCTCAAACATCATGTAGTGCGAGAAATTCAACGGAGGAGATCGAGTCTTGTGGGGAAAAGTGCGCAAACCTGCAGAGTGTACAAACTAATCATGATTAGTCGTGTCCCCGGTTATGGACATCTTGAGTATCTGGTGCTTGAATTATTATGTTGATCTCATCACTTTACTTAATTAATATGTTGGGTTAATGATTACTTTAATTGGGATTGAGATGGGGTTTACCATTCCCAATGTTTATCAACTACCATGATAGTTAAATAAAATATATTGCTTTGTTGTAGGGAAAAATGGCTTTTTGCAAAAACATATTAACCATAGAGCCTCCACTAGCCAAATATGCATATAGTTATAGCTATTACCTGTTTCTTGCTCTACAGTGTTATTTTGCCAGCATATTCCATGTGCTGACCTATTTGCGGGCTACAACGTATTATGTTGCAGACTTTTCATACGAAGAGTAAGGTGCGCTAGGTCGTTGTCATGCACTCAGCTATGCCATTGGAGTTGATGGACTCGCTTTATCTTCCAAGCCTTCCGCTGTTATCGTATTTAGATGGCCTTAAGCCATATTATTATAATAAGTACTCTTTTATGAGTTATTCGATGTAATAAGTGTGTGATTGCAACTCTATTATAAATCCTTCGAAGTACTATGTGTGTCAGCATTACCGATCCAGGGATGACACTTATGCACAGAGATTTGACCGTTTGAGGTCAGATCGCTACAAGATGGTATCAGAGCACACGCTGATTGTAGGACGCGACCACTAAGATAAGCCATAGGTCACTCTTCTCTACTCATTTCTGACTCCTCTCTATTTTCCACTCCATAGGATGGCGGATTCAAGGAACAAGTTTGCACAACCGGATGAAGACACCTCGTTTGGACCACACTTGAAGGAAGTCACTAGATACGTGAACATCGAAATACCAAGCTTCACCGGGACCTACACCACCACTTTACCAGAAGAGGAGCGTTGGATGATTCGAGTTCATGTTCCAGGAAGGACATTCACGCCCGTTACTGAGCCCATAGAGTTTTCCTTTGATGCACCAACTTGGAGTCTCGGAAGGAGCATAGCAGCTCACTTCGCCACGGGACGCATCAGTGAAGTTTATCACAAGGGTCTTAAGGACACCATCTACCAGATATGTGGGCACCGAGATGAGCAATGGGAGATTATCAGCACTAGGAGGGACAAGTCCATTGCAGCTTTCATCCAGGAGTTAAACCAGCACATTCGTCGCTAGGAGAACCAAATGTGCGTAAGCATGATAGATCTGAAGAAGTTGATGACTAGGAACATGGAGCTTGAAGAAGAACTCAAGTCTACACGCGACGAATACGAGGAGGAAATCACAATTCTAGTGGAGAAGAATGACGACTTGACAAGGAAGCTAGGAGTATTTATGGGAGACCCCGCGCCAGGAGAAGATGACGACCATCCCAAGGACTACATCATCATCGACGACACCGACTCTGACCCCGACAGTGGTGATGATGACTATGAAGACGAAGCTGGAGCAGATATCATGGAGTCTTCCACCGATCAAAATTTCTAGTTGACCACCATATTATTAGTAGTATTTCCCCCATGTACATAGTAGTAGTCCGAGTATTTTGTAACGGTAGCTAGATCGATTGTATGCCCTTGTTTGAATTGAGTGGTGTGATATGAATGTGTTTGTCTCATATGGGTAGTGTTTTCTCCTTAGACCTCACTCTATTCTAATTTATCCCCTCTAAACCCATCAGATGCCTCCGAGATGTGACCCTGGATTTGTGTTCCCACCGGAGCTCACTCAATTGATCCAACAGTAGAATGCCTTGATGAAACTACTAGTCCAGAACCAAGGCAACAACAACAACAATAACAACAATCCACCGCCACCGCCTCTAGTGGACAACCTAACCCGTTTTCTGAGGTTGAATCCGCTGGTGTTTTCCAGTGGCACCAAGCTGATTGTTGCTGATGTCAGGACCCCGACTCGATGTCACATCGATCTAGCTGGTAACACCTCATATCACTTTGCGGCCTCACGCACGGTATCCCCACGGGTGTCGTCTTACCTTTTCCCGGGACCGTTTGCGCCTTTTGGCTCACGTATATGATAGTGTCGCTAGCATCCATATGATAAAGAGCCCGGGCTGACATGACTAGTCGTAAACCCAAAGTGGCACAGACTTACAGGGACAGGCATCCATGACCCAGCTTCGAACGTGTCGGTCATCAGCAAGTGGGTCCGGGCTGTAGCACTGGGCTAGCAGGACTCCGGTAAACCAGGCTGTAGCGGGCTAACAGGACTCCGGTACTCAAAGTGTGATATTTCCCCGAAGGGACAGACACATGAACGAAGAAGGACACATGCCGGCCAGCCTAAGTGTTCCAGAGCAGTAGCAAGCTACCATGGCTCAGCGGTAACACTAGGAGACATTTCCCGGTAAGAGAGGCTACTAAAGATAAACAACTAGATAGTCAGATCCCACACATACCAAGCATTTCAATCATACACACAATATGCTCGATATGTGCAAATACAACGAAGCATCACAACATGACTCTATGACACAAGTACTTTATTTTAAGGCTCAGTGAGCCATACATAACATACACAAAGGTACGGGTCTCACGACCCCACATACAAGTCATACAGTCATACAAACCAGCAGCGGAAGTAACTTGTCTGAGTACAGACAACTAGTAAAATAAAAGAGGCTTGGAAAGCCTAGCTATACTACGTGGTCCTTCACAAGCTCAGGGTCACCACCTGGGTCTTTAGCCTACTCGTTGATGTCAACGTCTACATAGAACCCATCAGAAGGGGTTGCAGTGTCTTCTGTAAAAATGTAGATTATAGCAACATGAGTACAAAGGTACTCAGCAAGACTTACATCAGATCCTACATACATGCATAGTATCAAGAAGGGTTGGTGGAGTTATTGCAGCAAGCCAGCTTTGACTCTTGGCTAGGCTATCCTACGATACTCCAACTGAAATGGTTTTTGCGCACACGAGTCCACTACTCACCACTTCAATACACTACCGAGGATCCACCTCCGTCTTCCTACGGAAGAGCCATCCTCGGCACTCACACTTATCTTGAGGCTTTTAGTAGTTTCCATTTACTTGTCTATGAACTGTATAGGTAACCAAGTAGTCCTTTACCGCGGACGCGGCTATTCGAATAGATCATGTTAACCCTGCAGGGGTGTACTTCTTCATACATGTTTCCACCACTTAGCGTCTGCACACGACATGTGCTCGGCAGACTTCAAGCGAAAGCCGACGTGGGTGTAGACCACGACCTACCTAAACACTTAAGCCTCTAGTCCAGGTTTATCGCCTATTCAGGTTCCATCCGCAGGGAGTCCGGCCGAGGTTTCCCATACGGCCCCGAACGATGTGAACAGGGTTCCCGAGATACCTAACGGGTATTCGGTACACCCGACCACGTACCTACCGCATCACAGCCCACCCCTACGGTCAGCGCTGTCCACGGCCTCCAGTAGGCTACAAACACCAGAAACTACTTGCAACTCCTGGACAGAGAGCTAGGGTGAATAAGAAGTCGAGCGGGGTCATGTTTCAGGGCCCAATGTATGGTAGTAGCTGATTCTTAAATCACACATACAGATCTCAGTGCTTAAGGTCGGCTTCAATGAAACAACCCACCATGTACTCCTACATGGCCTCTCATCGATACCTTTA
Source organism: Triticum aestivum (assembly GCF_018294505.1). Classification (NCBI taxonomy): domain Eukaryota; kingdom Viridiplantae; phylum Streptophyta; class Magnoliopsida; order Poales; family Poaceae; genus Triticum; species Triticum aestivum. The sequence goes on from NC_057800.1 coordinate 539,643,363, forward strand.
CCAAATCGTGTTCACCACACCACTCTCATTACCGACATAATCATTTCACTCTAGCCCATCACCCAGATGAACCAGACCTGACACGACTCTAAGCATAGCAGGCATAGCAAGGTAGGAACAACACATACATATGGCTCAATCAAATCCTACACATGCTAGTGGGTTTCATCTAGTTACTGTGGCAATGACAGGTCATGCAGAGGAAATGGGTTCAACTACCGTAGCACACAGCAGTTTGAATCGCGTTGTCTTAATGCAGTAAAAGAGAGCAGGAGCGAGAACATGGGATTGTATCGATATGATCAAATGGTTGGTTGCTTGCCTGATGGTTCGATGCACTGATAAGGTTCTTCGTTAGGGTAATCACGGTACTCCTCGGGGGCAGAACCTGTCGCAAAGGACACCGATACACAACCATCACCAAACAATGTGCAACAATATGATGCATGCATGAAACATGGCAATATGAGTGTGTTGGGCTAATGCAACTAAAACCAGAAGGGTTTGAACAAATTTGAATCAAAGATTCAAATTTCAAACTCAAACATGGCCTCTTTAAGTGCTTTTCCTTGTTCTGCTTAAAACATCAATTTAACTTGTTTGATCATGCATGAAAATAGTACAGATGGATAGATTGGATTTTTCTGATCATTTTTCATATATAATTTGTCCAATTTGGAGTTACAGAATAAAAGTTATGAATTTTTGAAGTTTAAATAATATTCTGGAATTTCTTGATTTAATTTAAATCCAGAAAATCAATTACTGCGTCAGCCTGACGTCAGTGTGACGTCAGCAGGTCAACGGAACAGGTCTGGGTCAAACCTGACAGTGGGTCCCGCATGTCAGGGTGATTATTTTAATTGAGATTTAATTAAAACTAATCCTGTGTAATTAGCAGGGCTGGGCCCCACCTGTCATTGACTCAGGGGAGTCAACCAGGGCCCACCCGTGGTCAAAGTCAAAGTCGGCTGCCGGCGTTTAGCCGCCGGCGAGCCCGACGCGGCGGCGGGAGTGGTTTTGGCCATTTCGGCAACCAAATGGACCGCGGAGACCACCGGAGTGGAGTTGAGGACAAACCGCAGCTCTTGGCGGAGTCCGTTGGGGTCGGGGTGGCCGGAGTTGGCGCCGGCGACGACTTTGGCGGCCACCGGGGTTCGGTCGAGGATGAACTTGGCGCTAGAGGGGTCGGTGAGGCTCGTGGAGTGGCTAGCTAGGTGCTGTGGGACTCGGTGAGCAAGATGGACACCATCTTGTGGCCGGAGTGTGGCCAGAAGCACGTCGGCGACGATGTCCGCGACGGTGCGGGCGTTTGATCCTCGTGCGGTGGCTACACAGCTCGGGAATGAGAGGGAGAGGGTCGGAGGAGTAGCTAGGCTCACAGCGCTCCCGTAGAGGCCACCGGCGGGGTCGGGGACGAGCTGAGGCAGCGACGGCGTTGAAAGGGATCTCCGGCGACGACGAGCTCGGGCGAGGTCGGTGCGGCGGCTTCGAGGCACGCGAGCGCTCGGGGCTCGGCTAGCTCGAAGGAGTAGAGGACGGCGGAGCTTCTGGACAGGGTGGCGCGGCGTGGAGACGACGGGGAGCACGGCTACGACGGTGGTGCGGCGACGGTGGCGTCGGCCATGGCTGGGGC